>NW_022196294.1:0-144423 GCF_008641045.1 Pistacia vera
TCTCTCTCCTGTAAACATTTTTACTTTTTTCAACTTATGTAAGTCAGCCCGCAGTCGCGACCTGACCCACACTAACATCAATACAAATCAGTGGACGTAGGACTTGCTACCTCAGCATCCGAACCACTTAAAAAACTCCCTTTGCATTTATTTCGCTTTATATATTCCATTTTCACGTGTATTTAACAGCCAATCAACGTTACGCACGTGAGAATTCGTTGGTTCCTAAACCCAGCATCAACACATGTGTTGAGCATTAAGTCAAATGGAGGTGATTGAGTGTAATGAGGGCACTTATCGAATGACGTGTTTAGTGACTTGTCCTGTTGCAGTGCCTAAAGCATGTTGAATGAGATATTTGTTCAATTGGTTCAGAGTTGAGTCAGGCTGGATAGGGGTGATGGTTCGAGTTTGGAGTTTTGGAATACGGTGGGGTAAGGAGATTAGGCGAGAGTGGGATGGCGTCACTTAAGCAGGCTTTGTTTGCTTTTGAGAAGAGAGATTTTCAGGTTACTAAATGGATGTTAAGCAAGGGCCAGGGATCTACAATGGGAACGTAAGTGCAGCTGGTGCGAGCAGAAGGGAGTTTTGTATGGATGATTGAATGAGAGGTCCTAGAGATCCCTTCAGTTCATCCTAGAGGATGCGGCCTTTGAAGGTGTCTTGTGGATAACGTCTCTTGGAATCTTGGATCCGCATCATGATGATGCTCCTTGTGTCTGTTGGTTTTGCAGGACAAAGCTGAGCCGAATCAGTTAAAGGTATTGCTTCCATCAGCTGTTGAGTATTCGGTAGATGCGTCTCTTACTTGATGCCCACTCGGTAGACCAAGCCGAGTGGAGCCGTTGACTGTCAATTTGGCAAGCAAAAGACTTTAATTAAACTTATCTATTCGGCTCTTTTTCATCAAAGAGTACCATAGTATGTGAGAACAACACATGGAGTATAGACTCTATGGAGGAGGTAGGAAAAAGAGGTTACTTTTCCAAAGTTTTGCCACTTGGCGTTTTTGGAACAAAGGTGCTTTAAATAGCATAAAAAGGTGCTTTAGTCTTGGAAGTTTGAAATCACCATTGCCTCCCCTTTTTTTTAATTTCTTTTTGGCGTCAGGTCATATTTTGTGTATATATTTTTTTTTTTTTTGTTTTTTTGTTTTTTTTGGGTTAAAAATCGGTTTTTTGGAAAAAATTCTTAAATACTCTAAAACATGCCCAAGAGATGTGAGAGTTTTTAGAACACGGAATAGCTTCTAAAAAGAAATTAAATATACATAAAAAGTGAGCAATATTCCAACTAATGCATAAAACAAATTATGAACATAGGAGATGTGTTTTGATGTTTCAAGGTATCGTATTACATACTGAATAAATTTGCATAAAATAAATTACGATACGCTGAATAGATAGATATGACATGTGAATAGATAAAACAAACGAAGAACAGTAAAGAAAGAATTTTCTTATCGTGATAAAACTTTCTGATTAACGATGTCAGTCGGAGGGAGTTCTATGTCTCCTCTCATGTTGCTAGTCATTGTTGACAGATGATTATTAGGGCCCCACGGTAGGCGTCAAACTGTAGATGCAAAAAATCTACCGTCATGAAAATATAGTCTGATCCCGTGAGGTTGAGGCCACTGACAATCCACTAGACCTACACACATGAAAGTAGGGGTGTTATCGAGCCGAACCGAGCCGAGTTTTCGGCTTATCGAGCTCGGCTCGTGAGAAAGAAAAAGTAAACGAGCCGAGATCGAGTCGAGCCGAGTCAAAAATTATATGGCTCGACTCGGCTCAATAATAGATTTAATATATTTTGAGTCGGCTCGCGAGCCGATTTATCGAGCCTAATTCGAGCCGGCTCGCGAGCCATCTCCAAATAATTTTATTTTTTTATTCAATTTTTTTTTTGCAAAAATTCGGGCACAAGCTGGCTCGCGAACCAAGTAAACAAATTTTCTTTTCAAAATTCGGTCAGCTTTTCTCCTCCCTCATTTATTACTCTTCTTTTCTCTCTCTCTCTCTCTCTCTCTCTCTCATTTATTACTCTCTCACTTCTTTCCTCTAAATTATTGATTTGCCTTCCTTTCTCTCTCCAGAGTCAACGGCAATGGTTTGTTTCTCTCTTCTTCTTCTTTTTTTCCCTTTCTCCCTATTTCCCTTGCTCTCTGCGTCTCCACAACTCTGAAGATATTCTCATCCTCTTCTTATTACTATTTACTTTCTCTTATTTTCTCTCTTCTCTCATGACGCTTGTTTCTCCTATTTTCTCTGTCTTTATTTTTTTTCTCCATTTTCTTATTTTCTCTTTCTTCCTTTCATTCTTTCTCCTTGTTTCCCCGGCACTCCCCGGTCTCCACCAACTCTGATTTCTTTCCTCGTTTTTTTTTTCCTTGTTCCCTGCATTCTCCACCAAATCTGACGCCGACTGCCTAAAATGGTTTGGTTTAGTTTAGTTTGAGGAGAAAGAGTTTTAGTCGCGTTTTTAGGGATTTTAACATGGGGTGTTCTTTGTCATTTTTATAAATTTTTTGTTTTAAAAATTTGAGTGTAATCCCTTATACTTAATAAAACCCTCAAAACGCCCCTAATAATTCGAGCCTGACTCGGCTCGCGAGCCTAACGAGCCGAGTCGAGACAGGCTCGAACTCGACTCGTGTTCTCTCACGAATCGAGCCGAGTCGGCTCGATTTCAGATGAGGCGAGCCGTTAACGAGCCGTACTCGAGTCGAGCCGAGTCGGCTCGCGAGCGGCTGGCCTCGTTGAACAGCCCTACATGAAAGGATAAGCGTGAAGCTTACGGAAAACACCTAGGTGGTGTTTGTCGTAGGCACTCCGACGCTCAAGTCAGCAAGACTGAAAGAGATGATTTAATAAGAATTAAGGAGAATAAGGATTACCAAGAGTCTTGTCAGAGGCTAAGACTATGGTGGAGACGTCAGATTCTTGAGAGCAAGAACTTTAGGAGCAAATAATGGTTTTGAGTAGTATAGATTGAATATTGGAGATTCCTCTTGTATGAGAGGGCAGGCCTTTGTTTATATAGTGAACCCAAGGGGTTGGAATCCTAGTAGGATACTAAGTCCTATTTTGGGAGATAATCCCTTTCAGGAAAGAAATATGATTTCTTGACTTTATCAGGCTAAGTTTAATAGTTTGAGTAAGATTTGGCATCTTAGTAGAAGAGGAAATGGAATAGGATTCTGATTTCCTATTTATGGACTGTTGCAGGCTAATGGGCTGAAACCCAGTTTAGCTTAATTTATAGGATAGCCCAACTCATAGAGTGAGTAGTTCACAAGGTGATTTTAAGCGTAGGTCTAATCGGGATTGGGTTGAGGCCTTAGGCCGTGACATGTTTATTTCATTATTGGGTCTCTTCAGGCTCAAGACGATTTTTGGCCTTAACAATAATGTTAATTTATGCTTTATTTAAAGTTTTAAATCCTATAATCCATATCTTAGCTTGCATGTCTTGTTCACATGCCTTCCATCATTTTTCCGCCACCACTTCATGGATTTTCATTTAGCCTACATTCACAGGCGAAGATAAAAGAAGAATTTCATTAATAAAATGGAGTATATAACATTTGGTGAAACTCTCAATCTCAAATCCCAAATACACCCAATATCTCTCACACTCTAATCTCTCTAACTCAATCTCTTCGTCTCTAGTGTTTGTATTGCTTGAGAATGTGTGTGTGTTGATCTTCCCCTGAAAATGCACCCATATTTATAGTGGAAGAAAGTCATTTCACGTCAAAATTTACGGGACCAAATAAGGGATTTGCAAAGACTTGTAGCCGCCATCTTAGCTTAAGAATGTTGACTTTATTTGAGAGACATGAAGCTAAAATTTTGCTTCCAATTCGGTGGCATTAAATGTCTCCATACAAATTCAATTTCAAGCCTTTGAACATGTGTGAATGTGAGACAAAAATGTTCATGGTATTTATGAGCTATAGACCAAAACCATGTGAATTACTCACCTTTGCACTATTTAAGCCACTTGTTCTACAAATCCCCACCTTGGCTTAAATAGTGAAAAACTTCATATTTAACTTCTTCTATTATCTTCTCCAAATTTCTTAGAGGATTTACGTGGAGTAAATGCCAATCAAGTCCAAACAATGTTTGAACTTGATTATCTATTTCACTATTCATTAAAAACCCTAAAAATTAGGATGATGATCGACGAATAATTAAAGGTCGGGATGTTGGGGCTTTTGAAGAGAAAGTGTTGGTGAGTGCAATGGTGGCAACAAAGTTGATTTCCGATGAGTGAATCGATCAGAAATCGAAAAAAATAGGCGGCAACAATAGCCAGCTTTTGTCGGTGATCGGTGAGGCTAACAAGGGTAGGGTGAGGTGGGTTTTGGTCAGGAGGTTGCGGGGAGTATTTTTGTGGTGATGGGGAGGGTTGTCGACATCAACATCGGTGAGATCTGGCCTGAAATGTCGATATTGGTGTTGGTGAGATTTGGCCAAAATCGAACCGATTTCGATCAAATATTGGATAGATTTTCTGGGGAATGGGTTCAAGAGATGATTGGGATTGCATTTGGTGTGTCGTCGTCGTCAACCAATCGACTGCCGATTTGTATTTGGGGTGTGTTTGCTAAATTCCAAACCTGTAGGGACTTAACAAATTTTTAGGTGTGTATTTGCTAGATTTTAAAAATTGTCACCTGGTTTGATTAATCGGTTAAATCGGTCAACCTGAGACCCGACAACTTTGTCAGGTTTCACTTTAGGTTGGTTATTAAAATATTGCTGAGAATTGTAGAGTAGATCTAGTTTATCAGGAATTTGATGTCTGTTGGAAGTGTTTGATTGACAAGTATGGATATAACTCAAGTCAAATTAAAAAAGAATACATAACAAGAAACGTATGTACAAACTTGTATGTATTAGTATAGGATTAAACAATTGCATGGTCGCACAGAGGAGACAAAAGTGTAGATTTGTTCGTAATAAGAATTGCATTTGAATGTTAATGACAGTGTCTAAGATTCTGTACGAGATTTTACATACCAATGTTTAATTTTAATGTTACTTAAACTAATTGATCAATCTTTTTAGATGTTTCTAGATGATCAAACATTATAGCAATTATATATGTTTAATCCAATTTATGAATTTGATCACCATATTTTATTGCGAATAAATTGATGGAATAATAGTTAATCCAATAACTTAGCAAAAACTGAAAATATATATATATATATATATATATATATATATTATATATATATATATATATATATATATAGATATATATATATATATATATATATTATATATATATATCTTATTTTTAAATGCCAACTACCCAAAAATCCAAAAAATATCTAGTATATGTTTAAGACATATCAAGGATTAACCATATTTTTATTGAATAATATTACACTTATATTCAATCTCACAAACTTTCTCTCACAATTTTGACGTACAGCTCGCAAATGGGTCATGCTTTTCCATTTGCGAGTTACCCCGTCAAAGTTGTTAAAAAAAGTTTGTAAAATTGAGTTGTGAGTCAATCTTTATCCATTTTTATTTCGCTCATGATAATTCCTAAATATAGGATATGGATATGGAGTGATTCAGGGGTGGAGATTGAGACATATTGTCAGTACAATGAATACTTATGCAACTCAATTTGTACTCTAAAAAGAAAAAAAAAATCTTGCTATAAGTGAAATGCAACAAACAATGAGAGAGTAAATGTGGCATCTTTTCATTGGTTAGTTGTATTGCAATATGTTTTATAAAAGAAAAAAAAAAATTCTCTCCTTTAAATTTAGAATTATAATTTTAAAATTATAAAATTAATAATAGAAAGATGGATTATCATTAAAAAATAAGAAGTGTTTAGTACAAATACAAATTAGGAAAGTTTGATCTCTTTCACAATATTCCATCTCAATCGGGAAAACATTAAACACCAACAAGAAGTCCTTCTTATTCGGACTTATTTAACCTAACTCTGTAAATACCCCCCCCTTACTCTTCAAAATTAAAATACCATTGAAATCACTCTCTTGATTTTATCTCTACTCTCTTGATTTCTTTCCCGCTCTTCCAATCAAATCAAACATCAAGAATGGCTCGCAATCTTCAAGAAGAACTTAAAATTTTTCACAATATTGACCGCCTAGCGTATGCTTGTTTAGTGTTCGACTTGCATTTGTCTCCTAAAATCGGCTCCGAAATTGTGGCCTTCTGGAATTGGCTTGAACGTATTGGTTACGTTAACTTTGTCAAAAATTCACTAGACTTGCCTCCTCCATTATTTCTTGAATTATCACAGGAGTCTGAAGCGTGCCTGGATTTTTTAACGAGAGAGTCTTTTTCGGTTGATGATGAGAAATTGCTTCCACAAATTTGTAGTCTTGCTGGGAAGACTCTCTCTTTTGGAGACGTTTATGCAAACAAAGTGCATGCAGAAAGACACATGAAGGTGTTTAAGTGGAATGTGTGCGAGAGGATTTTTGATGACATAACTCCAGGAACAAGAAGTTCAGGTAATGGGGTTAATGGGGCAATCCCGAATGGTGAAATTGTTCGAGTGCAAGATAATAATGGGTCAAATTATTTGCCCCAGATGGTGTTTGATCAATTATGGGAAGATAATGGAAATCATTCACACTCGGTGGTAAATGAAAGCCAACCTAGGCAAGATCAACAAGCTAATAATGGCAGTCGCAATTTTGATGATAAAACTCTGTTTGTAACTTTATCTAAGGGGGCATTTGGTTAGGGGGTATTTGAGATCACTTAGGTTAAGTCATCTTATATTACCTGATTATCATGTTTGGTTGTCAAGTAATATAAGATACCGGTAATCTTCAAATACCAATAATGGTTACTATTGATAATATTTGAGGTAATCTAATTACCTCTATTTTCTTAGATATTCTAAGATTATTAGAGTTTATCTTTTTTTTGTTATAATTCTATCCCTTATTAATAAAATTTTAGGACAATAATGCCTTTATTTTTGAA
The DNA here is from genome assembly GCF_008641045.1 of Pistacia vera. Classification (NCBI taxonomy): domain Eukaryota; kingdom Viridiplantae; phylum Streptophyta; class Magnoliopsida; order Sapindales; family Anacardiaceae; genus Pistacia; species Pistacia vera. The sequence continues at coordinate 7,005 of NW_022196294.1, forward strand.
TTTATTTACATGAATATGGCTTTTACTATCTCACCCCCAATTAATTAATTTTTTGGACAAAATTACCCTTGAATTCAAAACAAATTACAGCCCACCCAAGCTACCACCCCCAGCCACCTGCCGCTGATAACCACCGCCGTGGCCAACTGCAGCCGCCGTCAGAACAGCGCACGGAAGGCCAAAAATGGTTGTCGTGCACCAATATGGCCATTTCCGGCTAGATATCTGGCCGAAAATGACTAGATCTGGTCGTCAAATGCCAAATCCATCAATCTGGCCGTTGACTGCCAGATCAGATTCGTCATCAATCTCGCCGTCAACGACCAGATTGATGGTCGTTGACGACCACAGACGTGGTCATTAACGGCCAAATTAGATCTAGTCATCAACGGCCAGATCTGGCCATTTCCGTATCGGCGCACGACGACCATTTTTTACCTTCCATGCGCCGCTAGGTTGCCCGCGGCTTGCGGGTTTTTGCTAAGTTTTAAATGTAGGGGGGTTATAGTAATCCAAATAATAATAATATTAAAAAATAATATAATAATAATATTTAATTAGAGGACAATTCAGTCATTTAAATAACATACCCACCAATTTATTCCTCACAACCAAACATATTAATATAACATACCCACCAATTAATCAAACATATTTTCCTAAAGATTTCCAGTAATCTTTAAGGTAATCTATCTTTCCAGTAATCCAACATTCCCAGTAATCCAACATTCTCTGAACCAAACGCCCCCTAAGGGTCATCCCATTACGCATCAAGAACTTGGAAGAGTTTTTCACCAGGTAATTTCCATGTCTCAGTGATTAATTAAAATTAGTGATGTGGGTTATGTTATGATTATTACCAATGGGGGTTTGGGTTTGATTTAATGCAGGAGATATGGAGGAGACTGTATTGAGAATATATATATGAGTGAATTGTTTGCTCGCGTGGTGGTAACTTCACCACAATATATTAAAAGGATTCTTGGAGAGACAGAGATAGTGCAGTCCAATATCCATGGAAAAATGTAAGAATAAGACGTTTTATCCCTAGAGGCCCACCACCACCAGCAATCTAAGGGCAGGTTTACTTCAAATTACAGAACACGTACGCAATTGGGCTACTACATATTTTTATACGCCCGGGCCTACCCTCACATTTAAAAAAAAAAAAAAAAAAAAATGTTTATACAGGCCGATAAAAAAATTCTATTAATATATATATCCAAGCCTACCTTCAGATTTAAAAAAAAAAAAATATATATATATATATATATCCAGACTCATAAAAAACTTGTTATTAATATATATATTCCAAGCCTACATCATATTAAAAATTTAAAACCCTCTCCACTTTTTTCTACGTCCATCTATTTTTTATGATTTTATTCCTAAAATTATTTACTCTCTCATTCTCTCTTTCACTTTCTCTATGTTATTCATTCTTAAAACTTTTGAAAACTGAAATTGTTGAAGTTTTCACTAATCAGGGTGCCACAATTAACTTCGTTTTTTGTTTTATCAGTTTTAGGCATGTGTATTGCTCATTTCATTTTAGTTTATTTTAGGATAAAATCATGCTTATTTTTTGAAGGTTTTTTACTCTAATTTGATGGAAAAAGGCATGGATCTTGTGAGTTTGTTTTGTGTTTAAGAATGTTCATGTTTTCCCAAATTAAACCTTAATTATATTTTACTGAAAGTTATTCTTCATCCTGCACCCATCACTTTCCTAGATTTCAAACGTCACCGATTGGCTGCTCAAAATTATTTAAGAAGTTTGAGTTATTATCTATGTTTATACTAAGAAAATTTTCTATTTTTTTATTAATTCATATTAAAAGTCAAGGCAATATTGACTTAATTTAAGTTTTGATTGACTTTAGCTTAGGCTAGGCCTGATCAAAGTCATGAAAATTTATATTATAATCTTTGAAAGCAAAAAAAAATAAAAAATAAAAAAATAAGAAATAAGAAATTTGTGTAGAATATTTTTGGTAGATTGTGATTGTTGTAAACTCTTTTAATTATATTGGATTTAAGTGGATTGTTAGATCTCCGTGGCCTTTTGCTCTCTTTAATTGAAGAGATTTTTCCACGTAAAAATTTTCTTGTGTTTCCTCGTGAATTTGATGTTATTTTCAACATAATTTGTTCAAGGTTTTGCTTCTTATAGATTTATTCAAATAGTAAAGTATTGTGTTATTACATTATTTTCTTTCAGATTATTGATATTGTATTATTTTCTTTGCTTAAGGTTTAGTGATTTTTTTTTAAGTTTTCACTAGTTATTTGACAAACAATAGTGAAACCGCGGAGGCCTCCCCTAACAAAAATCCTGAGTCCACCGCTGGATGTGTGTATATATAGTATCACTCTTAAGTCTTATCTAAAAGATCGAATCCTATTAAATAGAATTATGATATTTTGAATAGATTGTAGTTATATTATTAATGGATAGACTCTGGTCATATAGTGATAAGGAGGAGTCGAATTGTTGCCATGGATATCCCCATTAGTGGAAGAATTCACCCAAATTTCTTCAATTCAACTATATGTATTGACTTTAAAAGGCTATCGAAATCAGAATGACCTCAGTCTCCTCTTCCGCACTTGTGTGCATATTTTTGTGGATAATGGGAGGTGTTTTGGAGTTATATAATGGTGGGGTGGTTAAATTTTTGGCATTACCTAGCCTTTAACCAAGCGGAATGAAGTTAATCATATTGTTGAAAATGGAGAAAATCTGGATCGTTAATTTTTCCTGTGGAAACGGATACTATTTTATCCTTGTAACTGCCACACTTGCCTCAATTAAAACTATACTTATATAGTGACTGAGGGTTAAAATCATAAAAACAAGAGTAATAACTTCACTTTACAAACTTACATTCATTACAACGAGCTTAACTCGATGAACCAGAATTCGTTATAAGCATTATACACTTGGAACCTCAAGGGATTGGTCTGACAGTTAAGAAAGTTTGTTCTATTCTTTGAGTTCAAACCTTGCGGCCACCTGGCACAAAGCGACTTACTTGGTCCTTTGGGTGGTTCACAATAACATTATGGCTTACCTAGTCCTTTTGACTTGTATGATGTTCAATGGATCTCAGAGAGTAATTGAGATGCATGTAAGCTGACCCTAACACCCGGGTTACCAAAAAAAAAAATATGCACTTGGAACAATTTCTGTCAAAACCATTCCCCAACTTTGCAACAGCCACACACACCCCTTTTCAGTGCCACCATTTTAAATGCCATGAGCCATGCGTCACATTTTTGTAGCGTTGTAACATTTTAACTTGGGTTCTTTCTTGCTTTTCTTCTTTTGATTAATGCCACCCTTTTTAAAAGAAAATAAACAAGTTTAGTGGATTAGTGCGATGACAATTGACAAGCACATCAATGGTTTGTTACTAGACAACGAAAATATTCTACATATACATGATGGTAACTTATCATAAAACGACCTTAATTAATATTTGGGTCGAGAAACAAGCTATGGATACGTTGTCCTATTTAATTGGCAGACTTGGAGGTGGGGTCACCGTCCCCTCATTACAGGTCTAAATTTCTCTCTTGCCATGCACCAACACAATATCTATATTTCACTCTCTGTTTATTTATATGAACATGTTTTAACATACAGGTATTGTGTTGTTTTTAAGTATACAGGGAGTGGATTGGGTTGACACTTGGTGGTGCGGATGGCTATTAATTTGATTGTGTATTTAATTCAGATCCACATCAATAGCATTGACGCTGCTCAAATCTTCAACTTCGCAATGGTTGTTCACTAGTTTCCCGCCATTGCCATCATTGCCACTCTCTCTTGGGCTCTTTCTCTGTCATTCTCATATCTCATGTCTCTCTTTGTTGGTAAACTACACCCACCCACTTGAACTTGCCCAAAACATTAAGATTTCTAACAATTTACATTTACACTACCCTACCCTTACCTTTCAGGGAATAACAATTCTAGCCCTGACAGCATCACTTGACAGCTTGAGCCTCAACCATTGAAATGGGTTCAAGTTTGTGCAAAAAGCCAACGAACCTCCAATTGGCAGTATTATATCATGTATAGCTCTGGCAACTTTAGCATGGGAGAACACGATTTACTTTAGCGACAATAGGAGCCAACCAATTTGATAAACCTCAACATCGTTTGACTTTCTTCACTGGTACTTCTTAGCTATGTACGTTTCCTCTGTATGGTGCCACAGCTATTGTGTATATGAGGATAATATTAATTGGAAATTGGATTTGGGATTTCTGTTGCTGCTATTAGTTGGACTTGTTTTTTCTTGTTGGGTAAATGTCTCTATTGGTGTGACAGCCACAAGGGAGCCCATTTATGAGTTTGTACTTCGTGTTGTTGTGCTTCGGTAAGAAAAAGAAAAGCAGAACTCTCGTCCAGACGTGAGGATTATTACCAGGACAAAATGGAAGGACCAATATCTTAATTGTAACACCTACCCGTAACTTCAGCTACAAACTAACTACTTATGTATATTATTATGCTTACATATGTTATAAAAACATAATTTATAATATATACAGATAACGTATACATCCAGTGCTATATAACATTTATTGTATTTCAGGATTCTGAACCGCGCAGCAATAAAACTGAAGGAGATATTGGAGCAGATGGCTCAATAGCAAAGCCATGGAGGCTATGCACAGTTCAACAAGTAGAAGATTTCAAAACTCTAATAAAAATATCCCAATAGGATTCAACTTAGCAGGTAATTCTACAAGCTCTAACCATGGACCGTCATTTAAGTTCACATTTCAAAATCCCAGCTGGATCTTTTGTAGTCATAGTCTTATAATCAACATCAATTTTTCTCACTTTAATTGATCGTTTGCTTCTTCCTTAGCTGACTCGACAATCACCAACTCCACTTCAACAAACAGGACTAGGCCACTTGTGCAACGTGATTGCCATGGTTGTGCAGCACTAGTTTGATCGAAGAGGCTTAAATAGTTCACTACTCACAACCTTGAAACCAACCAAATGGTTCCATGGTGCCAATGGTGGCCTATTCGCTATTTCCGCAACTAATATTGATGGCATTGGAGAACTTTCATTTTCCAGGACAAGTTAGATTGTATTATCAGAATTTCCTGCATCGATGAAAAGCACAGCACTGCAATGATTGCTTTGGTTATCGGAGCTAGTTACTATTTGAGCACTGCTTTGATAGATGTAGTCCGGAGGGCCACACTTGGTTACTAGATAATATAAATACTGGGAGGTTAGATTTTGTGTATTGGAGTTTATTTTTATTGGGTTGCTAACTTTGGTTATTATTCAGTTTGCTCAAGGTTGTACAAATATCGAAATGTTGACACTGGAGAGGATAGCCTTCTGGCTCTCTGTGAACGAAAGTTGCTGAAAATAAAGAAATGAAATTACTAAAACAGAGCTAGATGGAAATCAGAAAACTGATTGTTTTGATTTTACCATTATTTAAAGCGAGTTGTAGACACTAAGCGAAGCCTCGACATGAAAATTAGAGTTCCTTCAAGTGAACATTATTTTTTTCAATTCAAGTTGCAAATCAATGAGTGGTAGAATAGTATTTTGATGGATTGATTTTTTCTGATAAAACGTCCTGTTTTAACTAAGAATGTAGAGGCGTAGAGCATGAGCTATTACAGGGAGGGCGGACATGGGAAATAACTTGAATGCGAAAACACATTTTGTGCCACAGGAGATGGGTTCAAGTAAAATTCATCTATTTGCATTTCTTGGTACTGCCTCTTGTTCACTTTTTTTTTTTTTTTTTTTAATTTATACAAATAGTTTCCCGAATTTTGTTAAATTATTGGCCTCCCAGATTGCTAAATCATAAGGTTCTGAATACATAAGCAGCTGGAAATTTAATTCAGTAAAAAAATCAATTAAATCTTTTGATGATTTTACAACAGAGTTACACTGGGTTTAATTCAATCTACAGTACATGAAGAAAAATTCAAATACAAATACAGAGCTGAAAATACATAGTAGAGGAGATTTAACAAAAAAAAAAAAACAACCCTCTGTAATATATAAGGTTAAAGGGCAGCTAAGGGAGCTGTCAAGGGACTGACCTCATGATTTATAAAACAGCTGGCCAGCCCTGGAACCAGAAACGGTTTATCCTACAAGCCAACATACTGTTGTTGGATATGGTTTCTGATCTCTTGTTTAAAGTCTCTTTTCGCCAAACGGCAATCAAACGATAGTTACAACAATTAAACGTTTAAAACTGAGCATAAAACTATTTTCTATTAAGCATACTCTGGATTGAGTGCTAAGGCTTCCTTATAGACCAATCCTATTTGCTCTTCCCCCAGGATTGTTGCTCAAATCAAAGGAAAATGGTTCTGGGCAGACAGGTTCGTCTGCTATGTCATGCAATCTGCAAGATAAGGATGGGCTAATGCTTCTTCAACTGCACCAACACAAATTTGCATTAGAGTGAAACAAAGGATATGGACGTCACTGATAAATTGGACATTAATTCTAGTTCAACTTTATAAATGTAATCCAATGAAAGTTCACAGATGAACCTTGGAGAGAGCCAACCTAATATTTTGTCCAATCTTTATCTCTTTACAGAAGACTATTGTTGAAAAACTAAAGGAAGTTTCTTATGGCAATCCACTAACAATGACCCACGAAGTCTTAACACTTCTGTGTTATTTTGGATTCATTACATGACAATAAACTCTACAAACATGTTCATATTCATGTGCACAAGATAATCTATACTATAAAGAGCATGTCAAAAAAAGCACTATATATCTACATAAAGAGTTCCCTCATTGCCTAATTTGTCTAGAAATAAGTTTTAATCATATTAAAATCCATAATACAGTGAAGCTTTTAATTTTATGGCAATTACAGGAAATAAGACATTCATGGTTGAATAATCCTGATCATTCCACAAAAGCTTCAAAATAGCTGATTTAGAACATAGACTTACCAGTAATTCTTTTTGCAGGATCAAATGTCAACATTCTATCTACAGATCCATAGCCAATGGATGAAACATGTGAAAAATTTGGGCTAATGGCTGGTGAGGTGTGTTGAAGTTGCTGGATATATCTTTTAGCATCCTCTTTCTGACAACACCCAGATCAGACTCCATTGGTGTGCCAAGAACTATAAAGCATAAAATCATGCATAAGCATTCTGCTAGTGAAAAGCATTCAGGACATAAATTCAAAATTTAATCCATAATTCAAAATTAAATCCTATATAGACATTGCAAAATTTTGGAATTTACATCACAATTATTATCATGCATCCAGTCATATAATATTGAATAAACTTCAGTAGTTGAATACAAGGCCAGATATGAAGACAGAAGCCAAATAACAAAGGTTTTACGAATGTCAATCTCCCTATAGCCTCCAACTTCAAAACTTTAGAGAGTAAACTTGGCAACTTGAGAATCCTAAAAACTCTTGTACTGGTTCTATATTTATCATCAATTTGCACCAAGAATAAATAAAATTTATAAACAAGTAGTTATTATTCTAACTTTAAATTTTAAAAGCCTTAACATAAAGACATTCCAAATTAGAAATCACTAAATCTGCTTGCTTAATTCTTAAAGCTAGCTCCCATTGCTATTTCAAGTTACCTCTGTTAACAACCGCATCTGATGCACATGATCTTTGCCTGGAAACAAGGTTTTCTGTTCATAAGTCGCCAATAAATATACAACCCACAGACCACACATCAATTGCGGCAGTGTACTGAAGAGTTATAAATAGCTCGAGCTCTGTACCATCTTGTGACAAATATTTCTGTCATAAACTCACTCTCCGAAGTTGGCCGAGCAAGACCAAAATCACAAATTTTCAAATCACAATTTGCATTCCAAAAGATTCTGGGCTTCAAATCGCGTGGATGACATTAGCTAGTGTATATACTTAAGTCCTCGAAGAATCTGATACAAGAAGTACTGTAAAGTATAGATAAAAAGGAAATGTCAATCTCATAAATCAGACAATTGAGCAATTTGTAGGCTTCAAAAACTCAAAAGAACGAATTAACACACCTGACAATGCTCCTCAGATAAAGCTTGATTGGAGCGAATTATTTGGTGAAGGTCAGTATCCATGAGTTCTGTGGCAATATAGACGTCAGAGAATTCTCTCCGTACAGGTGGAGGAACCACATCTCTTATTGCTATGACCTGTTTAAAATTAGACGCATAAAGTTCTACAAGTTAGAATCGAACACAAATTATCAAATTAGCTTCAAGATGCATTTACATAACTTATCAAATAGTATATAATTCAACATTCTAGGACTAAGTTTCAGCTTTATAGAAGTACCAAAACAACTTCAAGATAAATATTAGGAATCCTAATTACCTTTAATAGCTTTTAGCTACTACTCCCCAGATAAATTTTTTTTTTTTTTTTCTAACCAGAAATATAGGCAAAATCAAATAAGATTCAAGAAAAAGAATGAGGTTTTTCTACCCATATAAATCAGCTAAAAAAATTTTTTTCTCAGTCATCTCCAAAAAGATCAAAAATCAAGTTAGATGGGTCGTTAAGATTATTCAAACTAAGAAATTCAAATTATTATTAGTCCTATAACTGTAATAATTACTCTTAAAAGAAATAAAATTCACCAATCAAATTATTTTGCATCCTTACTCTCAGGACGCTTAGAAGAAAATAAAAAATACTTTAGTACTTCAAATAAAGCCAAAAGTTCTTTGAAATATTCAAGCTTTTTATATTTACAGTGAGTAATTGTTTCACTTTTTAGAATAAAAGAAATTAAAGAAAGAAAAAAGAAAGAGCAGTTGAAGGCTTTTTGGAAAAGAAAAATTCCATGTACGTAACTAAATTTCAGTTTCTTAAGATCTCCTAACAACTTTCTCATAAACTGTAAATGATGATGAGATTATACAAGTAATTACACTAAATTAAACAAACAAATTAAACGACAATCAGTTCAACAGAATCGAAAAAAATTACTCACGTTTTCATGATTCAAATGACGTAAAAGCTTAATCTCACGAAGCGTACGCTTTGCATCCATGTGGTTATCAAACGCGTTCGCTATTTTCTTCATCGCAATCATTTCATTCGTCTCCGAATTCAGCACCGAGCTTCAAAATTAAAATAAATTAAATTTTAAATTAGAAAACCGGAACGCTTTAAGAACATCTCATACAAAAATAAAAATAAAAAATAAATTGAATTAAGTACCAAACGATGCCGTATGCGCCACGACCAATTGGCGTGATCGGAGGGCGATACTTGGCCGTGATTTCAAACAAGTTCCCGAATATATTGTACTGTATGAATTGACCGCCGTGCGTCTGGACGGCCGGGAAATCTGATGTTTGACCTCCGCCGTTAACCTGAGTCATATCAGCCATTTCTACTATGTTTTCGTTTCTCTCTTCCCTAAAAATTCAAGGATCAGTTGGTGAAGCGTAAGGGTTTATGTGTTGATTTATATGTGTATATAAATATACATAAAAAGAATAATTAAAAAAATAAATAAATTATTGGCTTCGAAGTAAATGCGAGGAAGATAGAAGGAAAACGCGCGCGAGAAGACAGAGGGACGCGTTTTTATTTGGAAGAAGAGATCGGAGGGCTGATATGAGAGCCGCCCCTGATCGATGGTTGACATTTGTTCAAAATTGTCAACGACCACAGCTTTATGCCTAAGAAGGATTTCTTGGATTAAATTACGAGATTTTTGGTAAAGTATTGAGTGTATGGTCCAATATATTTAAAGTTTAGAATTGTGGATAAGATTTATATGTTTGAATATTATTATTTGTTTCGATTATTAGGCAAAATTTGGTGGATCATTTTGTATTTATATGATTGTTGTTATACTTTATCATAAACAACAATTTATTACTTAACCTTAAGAGATCGGTATGTCAATTAGAGAGGTTTACTTCTTTTCTTAAATTTCTGGATTCAAATCTTAAAATCATCTACTACAATAACATATTAGTTTACTTGATCTTTTAGGTTTATATGGTATTCAATAGATCTCAAAGATTAGTTAAAGTGTATGTAAATTTGTCCGAATATCTTGATTATCAAAAATAAATAAATAATAATTCATAACTTTTTAAAATATATATATATATATATATAAGATAATGTAATTATTAGCTATAAAAAATGTTAGATATTCATATAAAATAATATTAATCCATAAACTTAAGAGTAATACTATATCAACAACTCTTTCTTATAAACTTTCTCTCACAATCTTGACGTGACAGCTCGTAATCAGTCAGTTCGTAATTAATTAGTGAGATCTATGTGGGATCCATTATAAACTGATCAATTACGAACTAACACGTTAAAGTTGTGAAAAAAAATTTGTAAAAAAAGGTTAGTAGTGTAATATTATTCTAATCCTAACTACATTTTGTAACGAGACACGGTTTAATGTGAATCATGCTCAACGTTATGATAAACACTCTGTCAAAGTCAACATAAGTGACGATGACCCTTGAAATATAAATAAATTTGCGTGAGGTGCACCTGTACCTAACGGTGCTTTTTGTTTTTTGAATGGTAACATAAACGAGTTTTCAAATAGTTAAAGACCTTTTCTTTCAGTTGTCGTGATTGTTTTGTACTGTATAGTTTAACTTTTTTTTTTTTTAACATTAAACTATTTCTTTTTTTATTAATTAAGTATCTCACCAAAATGAATAAAACGATTTTCTTGAATTTTCAGATCAGATAGCATTTGAAATTTCTAATCTATTTGTATATTTGACAAAATAAGTTCACTGTTGCTGAGAAGCAGAAAAATGATGTGAAGAAGAGTGGTAGGTGATGGTGAGTGAGAAGCGTGAGAGTCGGTTACGAGGACTTGGGGAATAATTATTGGTGAAGAAAGTCAAGTTGATAGAGATGAGAGAAAAGCAATAACCAGTCATTCCTCCCAATTGTTAAGTTTGAAGATATGATTTTCATTGCGTGACGTAAGTGCAAGGTCTAGTGAATATAAGATATCAATCAGAGGAAGAAGACAAACCACTACATTTACGGATTGACCAATTGTTTTAATGTTAAGTATACAAGATATTACTATAATGAGGATTATTATCCTGAATTATAGAGTTTGAGAGCAATACTATATTTACAATCCAATTCCATAAATTTTTTTTCATAATCGCAATGTGATAACTTATAATTGATCAGTTCGTAATGGGTTCTGTCTGTTCAATAATAGGTTTCACCCAGGGCAGAGGGAGGGGGGGTCAATTGACCCTCGTTGACTTTTAAAAAAATTTGCTATGTTTTTACAAATTAACCCCTATATAAAATTAAAATACCAAAAAGCTGCATTATATATTTATATCCAATAAATTACACTTTTTTGTTTTGGGGGTATGAAACTAAAAGTAAACCCTTCGTTCTCCTACGAAAAGTAAACCCATCATTTTCCCTCCCTCAGACATCGTCTTCCTCTTCAATAACCTATAAAGCCAATTCTTTTCCTTTAAGACTTTATCCACACAAGTGTAATTTTCTCCTCCTATCAAGCCAACAAGTCCATTTTTTCTTCAACGGATTTTTTACACATATCAATTGAATTTTAGCCCATGTATATAATGTAAGATATATTTAAAAAAAAAAAAAAAATTATTGCATTAAGATCTATTTCAATTCAATTTCTATTACTTTAATTTAATTTTTTTTAAAGTACTTACAAATTAGAAAAAGAAAGAGATATACTTGTGAGTTGTGATGTGTATGTATTGTTAAAATACTTTAACTTGTTAGCTTTATCAATTTTTGTAGTAGTTGTAATTTCACTTATCTTAATAATTATTATTGTATACATAAATTATTGTTATTGTTTGGTTTTACTGAGTATATAGTTTATTTTGTTGCATTTTTCCCTATCAAGTAATAATATATTATTGTTTTGAAATAGTATGGAGAGATATTTCAAAAGAAAGTCAACAATGATCTCATCATTTGAATAAGAGAAAAATATTGGTGATTCAAGTAAAAATGTGGATGTTGATTTGCGAGATCTTCTTACGGATCCAGGCTTAAGACCCCGAATTTCAGATTATGATCCTAATATTCAAGATCAAATTCGAAGAATATATTTGGAAAGAAAAATGTTATCCTTACAAAGACCCATATAAAGAGGGTTACAAAGTGACATCATGCAGAAAAAAAAAACAAAGTAAAAACGGAAAAAGAGAGAGAGAAAAAAAAATCATGAAAATCAAGGGAAAAGATTGTCTTTGTATGCCTCCTTTGTATGTGTCTTTGTAAAACTAGCATTGCTCATTTGGAAATGGGTCCTTGTCAACCTAAGGGCCATGAGTTTCCTTCTAGGTATTTTGGTGGATTTTCAAAACGTTTTGTTGTTTCTTGGTTTAGTGAATTTTAACAGTGGTTGGAATATAGTATAGCAAAAGATGCTGCGTTTTGTCTTTGTTGCTATCTTTTTAAGCCAGATGGTGATAAAGGGGGTAGTGATCGCTTTGTTGGTCAAGGGTTTTCAAATTGGAAAAAGAAAGAAAAATTGAATATTCATGTTGAAGGTTCTAATAGTGCTCATAACCAAGCTCGAAGAATGTGTGAAACATTATTAAATCAAGACCAACATATTCAGACATTTTTTATCGACATTCTTCTCAAGCACAAACAGAGTATCGAACTCGTTTAAATGCTACAGTTGACTATATTCGTTTTTCTCTAAGGCAAGGACTTGCATTTCGTAGTCATGATGAATCCTACAGATTCAAGCAACCAAGGGAATTTTCTCGAGCTTCTACAATTTCTTGCTAATCATAATGAAGATTACAATGCTATTGCTTTCAAGAATGCTCCTGATAATCTCAAATTGACATCACCTGAGATTCAAAAATATATTGTAAATGCTGCTTCAAATGAAACCATAAATGCTATCATTAGAGATTTAGGAGATTCATTATTTGCTATAATGATTGATGAATCTCGTGATATCTCTAGGAAGGAACAAATGGCTATTGTCTTACGTTATTTTAACAAGAATGGACTTGTTGTGGAGCGTTTTCTAGGTGTTGAACACGTTACTAGTACCACAACTCTCTCACTCAAGGCAACACTAGATAATTTCTTTTCAAGGCATGGGTTAAGTTTTTCTAGACTGTAAGGACAAGGTTATGATGGAGCTAGTAATATACAAGGAGAATTTAATGGTTTGAAGACATTGGTTTTGAAAGAGAATAGATGTGCTTATTATATTCATTGTTTTGCCCATCAACTCCGGTTGGCTCTTGTGGCTTTGACAAAGAACCATGATGATGTTAATGATCTTTTTAATATCATGGCGATTGTGGTTAATATTATCGGTGCTTCATCAAAGCGTTGCGATCTTCTTAGAGATAAGCAAGCTTTTAAAGTTACTGAAGCTCTTTCTAATGGTGAACTTTCAAGTGAAAAAAGTCTCAATCAAGAGACTAATCTACAACGTGCCATTGATACGCGTTAGGGCTCGCATTATGGTACACTAATGAGCATAATCTTGATGTTTTCATCTATTATCGATGTTCTTGAAATTGTGGCAAAAGATGGGTCAAACTCTAAGCGAAGATTTCATGCAAAAAACATATTTAAATTGATACAATCATTTGATTTTGTGTTTAGTCTATTTTTTATGAAAGATATACTTGGCTTTACAAGTGAACTTTCTCAAGCACTACAAAGAAAAGATCAAGATATTGTAAATGCTATGAATTTGGTTGAAGCATGTAAGCAAGCTTTACAATTGATGAGGGATAATGGATGGGAGACTTTATTAAACAAAGTTTATTCTTTTTGTGCCAATCATGACATTGATGTTCCTAATATGGATGACAAGTTTTTTATTCAAAGGCGATCACAACGTAAGGCTCAAGGTATCACAAACGTGCATTATTACCGCATTGAATTATTTTATAATGTCCTAAATATGTAGTTTCAAGAGTTGAATAATCGTTTCAATGAGGTAAATATTGAATTGCTTATTTGTTTGACATGTTTATGTCCAAATGAATCATTTGTTACTTTTAATAAACATAAATTGATATGCCTTGCCGAACTTTATCCTAATGATTTTTCTGACTTATAACTCATGGCACTTGATTCTCAACTTGATGTTTACATTTTGGATATGCACTCTAATGTCAAATTTATGGGATTGAAAGGGATTGAAGATCTAGCAAAAATGATGCTTGAAACTAAAAATGATAGAGTGTTTCCATTAGTTTATTTGTTGATGAAATTAGCATTGATTCTACCCGTTGCCACTGTTAGTGTAAAGAGAGTATTTTCAACAATGAATTTTGTGAAGAATCGTTTACGAAATAAAATGAGTGATCAATGGTTGAATGATAGTTTAGTTATACATATAGAGAAATAGGTATTTGATAGTATTGATAATGAAGTCATTACACAATACTTTCCAAAAATAAAATTCCGTCGAGGACAAATATAAATGTACTAGTTAATGAGAATTTTATAAATACAAAATTTATGCTTATGTTAATTTAAAATTGTATTGTTCTTTTAACTTTGATCCCCTTATACATTACTTCTGGCTACACCCCTGGTTTCACCTATCTAATAACGAGCTGTTATGTTAAAATTATAAGAGAAAATTTATAAGATTAGATTGATAACATCCATCTTTATTGTTTAGTTTTTGCTTTAGGTGATTAAATTTAAAAGCAAAAAGAAAGCTGCAAACTCAAGTCAAAGGAATAAAATTGAAGTCAATATTATTAAACTTGGAGCAATAGTGAGGCGGCCGCTCGGCCCTTACATTACCGACTTCAAAGGAGCCTGTCCAGGCCCATGTTACGAGTAGCTATGTGATGTGGCCCAGCTTGAATTTACGATTAAGATTTTATTTTATTGTGATTGTGATTGTGATTATTCATGTTTGGCTTTGCCATTGATAATTTATTCGAATAATATTCGTTTTAAAACTCAGATTGAGGATTTGAAGGAATTTGTAAAGAATGATGTACGAACATAAATATGAAAGGAAATCTATGTGAAAGAGGAAAGATAATATATTTCAACAGATTATTTCTTTGTAAGGGGTAAAAGAGAATAAATAAATTATATTTATTTTTTATTAAATATTAATTTATTTCACACACACAGAGGATTTTGTAATACTTTTCGAAATATTAGATTTAAGTAAAATTAAAATCGGTTTTTAGATGTAAATAAAATTAAAATCTTTAAAGGTATGCTGTAATAACAACCATTTATTTATATTTATGGGTTGACTAGTTTATAACACAAATCTTCTTGACTAAAGGTTTTAAATAATTCAGAGAATGTTAATATTATTCAATATGTTGATAATTCGATTAAGTTTTAAATAATAGAGAAAATTATTAATAATTTACTATTGTTCATTATACGTCTTGTGATCAATTTCTTGTATCCAGAATTTCATTTTTTCTATTTTAGGCAATTGTGAAAATTAGGAGAATTTGTATCATTAGATAAAGCGAGATAACATATTAATTGAATTAAATTATTTAAATTAAAATAAAAATAGTTAAATATACGGCAAAATAAGTATTAAACTAAATTTAATTTACCCTTAATGACGGCAACTTTAGATAATAAATCTAGGCGAGCAGGTTGTCATGATAATGGGATAAAGTAAACACGATACCCGATACGTATAACACCAATCAAATCTTTAATTAATCATAAAGATAATATTAACTTTTAGAAAATTTTGATTATTTTATTAAATTAAATAAAAACATACAGTACGATATTTACAAAATTAAGTTTTCGAACAGCGATTTGACAACCACAAAGTAAACACGTTCTATCCTCTCAAGCACATTCAGTATGTGCTATAATTACAACACTACGAAACATTAGTTTTTTGTGTATTGATGTAAAAGCAAACATAGTAGGCATGTTACTGAAAGTCCCAAGAAATTTATAATATTATTAACCAATACTCAGTAAAGGATGAGTACCATAACATTCTAACCATCTTCTCTCTTTCAATATATGTAGCAAAACACAACCACCAACTTCAACCAACATCATTCCCCAAAATCTATTCTAATCTTCTGAGAAATAAAAAACATTCAAACATCAAAACCACGCATAAGGTTGTTGGCATCATCCCCTATTTAAGCGAGAAGCTTAGGCTTCGGCAAATCTGGCAATTGTAAGGTAAGTATACAATCAGTACAACACTTGCCACAAAATAATCAAAGAAATCAAATACATTGGAATTTTGAAAAAGTGAGTTACCCGAGCTCAGAGAGCCTGAGATGAGCTTCTGCGTAATCAACAAAGAATGCATCCTCATCCTAGAAGGCAAAAAAAGCAACTAGGATTAACTTGCTAGCAATATTTGTTTAGTGGTATCTGCAACATTGTTTCATCAATACGGGATATTTGAACAGAAACAACAAATACAAACCGCAGCATATTTGTCAACCAATGGACGGAAAACAGGGTCGGTCAGAAGGGCTTTGTCAGAAGGCAATTGCAGAAGGCCGTCCTTCTCTCCGTCCAAGAGTTCCCTGAACAAAAAATACGCTTAAATCAAAATAAGATATCTACATATAATAATTGATTATAACGCCATAAATGAAAGAAGCTTACTTGAAGTAGGAGTTGTCAAAGATGAGGGGGTTAGGAGTCCATGCTCCCTCAAATCCAGACCTCTCCTTGTGGGCTCTTCCCTGTTAAGTTTTTCAGAGAAGGAAGAAGATTTCAGTAAAACGTTTCAACACAATTAACCAATTAGCAGATATTGTATTCCTAAATATGATCGTGAAAGACATGTTTCGAAAACAAGGAAACTAGCAAGCTTCAGAGTTTAATGCTAACCAAGGTGTGGCCACCAGAGAGAGCGACAATATCCTGATCACTAAGGCCCATGGTGCCAAAGACATCCCTCAAGTGGTCAGACCCTGCAGTAATTCAAAATTGAGATTCAAAATTGACAAAACTCGCCAGCTGGAATATCAACAGCTCAAACATAGAATTAATAAATGACTGTCAAAAATACTAACCCTTGGTGGCATCAGGAAGACGTCCTTCCGGAGGTGGCTCAGGCTTGTCCTGGGACGAAAAAAGAGCAAGTATCAGGACCAATTAGTCACACCAAAACAGTATGTGTCACAGATGATTAAATTAATATAAATAAATAAAAACACGGAAGTAGCTCAATCACTTCATTTCATTACATAATTCTAACAGATACTGAAAGCATGACCCAAAGAGACAAAATAAAGCAATTTGACAAGCCGGTTGTCACAAGAAGTTTGGTCACTTTGTGTTTCAAAACCCAATGAATGGGTTTTAACTCACTATAAAGGACAACAACCACATTACAAGACAGCGTCATTTTAGGCTAAGAAAGGCCGGCAAGATGTATTGACCAAAACAACAAACACTAGACTCCACAACACAATTAAAAAAAATTAAGTTCCAGAAACAATAATGTATTCCCACTGTTTAGATAATATTTGGATCATATAATATCAGATCGAATACTTCAAGGTTAGTCATGAGAAAAACTCATCCATTTTAATTAATTTTATTAAAATAAAACTATGACAATCAAATATACAAATAAATATCATATGAAAAAATTAGTAAACAAAACTCTACTCTACATAACTAGAACTAAACAGTAAACAATACAAATAGAGTGATGCTATGGGTACTAATGGATGAGTATTAATATGTGTACTAACTAAAGCATAGTACCCGTACTATCCGCATAGTACGGGTACTATGCTTTAGTTAGTACACATATTAGTACTCATCCATTAGTACCCAAAGTATTATTCATACAAATAAATATCTAAACAACTGAAAATAATAAATACTGTAATAATATAAATAACTAACCTCTCTTCCGGGGTGGAAGGGAACTTCAGGCCCACCAGTGATCTCAACAGCAACAACACCGGCCAACTATTCACAGTTCAGAATATATATATAATAAGAAATCAATCAAACGATCGATAACTACACAGTAGAGATCATGCAAAAATAGTGTTGAGTACCTGATAGAAGTCACCATAGCTGAGGATTGGGAACTGCTGCTTGATTGGCTCCAAAAGCCTGACGGCAATATCGAGGCCATTGTTTGCGCTGTGAGCCAACTCAGCAGGATTCTTCATGGTCCCGAATGGACCGCCAGTCTTTGTCTTCACATCAAAAGTACCAGCTGAGTGCCATCTGTACCACAAAACAAAATCAATCAAAAAACATACGTATGCTTATACGTATAAAAATACGCAGAAATGAGAGAGAACATACGCGATACGGAGCATGAGAGGAGCACACTTCTTCTCAGCGATGAGACCTCTGAGCTTCCTCTTGCATTTCTCAACGGCCTTCTGGTATTCAGCGCTAACAGTTGGGTAATTCTTGGTCATGGTGTCGAACGATTCTGAATCAAAACAGAAGCACACAAAACACTTAAGAAATGAGCAAAAATACTTCAAAAATGAGTAAAAACACTACAGAAGTAAGTCCAAACGGCAATCGATATTTCAAGAGGCCGATTTCAAAAGATCTGTAGCCATCACTGACCTTGAAAGCAGATACAGTGAAGTGATAAGATAAAAAGAAACACACGCTAGCACGAGCAGAACACAAGCTCACTTGGGGGAAATAAGGGTGATGATATAGGCTGGAGAAGAAAGAGAAGGTTCTAGTAGAATGATATTGAACGTTGATTTAATCAAATCTTGTGGCTTTCATTTACTTGGTCCATGAATGGGTAGAATTGAATTTGAAAGGTCTGATCTACGGTGGAGTTTGGGGGGTAGGTGGGAAATAAATAAAATTGGAAATTATAAATAATAAAAATAAAGTCAAGATTTATGGCAGGAAACGAGGTTTTGGTTTTGTTATTACCAAAAAGAAGGCTGGGCCACCTAAATGGAAAACACTAAACAGTTTTCATGAGATTTTTTAAATGACTTAAATGTCCTTTAATATGTAATAAAAAACTAAAAATAGAAATATTCAATGATTGATAGTTTTTGCTTCTTCTTTTTTCTATATTAAAAATATAATTTTGCTATTTGTAAAATTGATTAATAACAATTCTAACAGAAATTAATTATTGAATTAACGGCCGTTGATAAATACTAAATAATGGTGTATGATATTTTGAATGAAATATAAGCTAATTATCTAAAATAAGATATATCAATTTCGAAATACATTTTAAGGAAATAAGAGCCGAAAAAATATTATATAATTTCCTAGATTTTTAGTCCTTGATTGGTAATAAATAATTTTTTAAGTGTAAGAAGTCTTGAAAAACTTTATTTAACCAATGTGATGTCAATAATTGTCCTAAATTTAGAAGAAGAAAAAATATTGTTCAACATATATTTTGATCATTGTTTGAATGAAATCATACACTAGATTTCCATATACGTATTTTCTTATACCATTATCCGTTGAATAAAGACAAATTATATCAAATATTTTCAATCTAAAATTATTATTTTTTTATCAAAAACTTATATTGAAAAATCATTTTATGAAAATTATATATATATCAAGTAATCATCTTTATTTATTCCCACATAATTTATCAATTAAAGGAATATTATTATATTTATATGTCTAATTATAGGTTAAATAATTGTTAACAATATTTGCCAAAAAAAATGTAAGGTTATTTACGTCATTTCAAGCTAATAGTGAAGACAATTTACTTTATAGGCATGGAAATTATCTCCATCATCAGGTGTGAACGCGCCTAGATACAGAAGATTCCGTTCCAGCAATGATTCATTCACCTATAAATGCACAAAACTTTTTGTCACCCGTCAAATTTGATTGGCCGGAACATGTGCGCACTCCTTACCCTTTTCTCACTGCTAAAGCAAAGCTGCAATTTTATTGGCCGTTCGACTTTGCAGCAGCCAATACGAGACCGCTACGTGGAGTTTTATTATTCGAAATGATTCGAGGTCCAGTTCACCACGTCCACGTTGACACGAGTAGAAGAACAACGCATTAAGTGCTTCCAACGTGCCGCTTTCCACGTTGAATTTATAAAGTGTAATAATTAATTAGGTTTTAACATAAAATAATCGAATTGAAAGAATAAAATGAGGAAACAAAAACTTCTTTGATTATTTCCAATAATTTTTTTCAACTTCAAGAAAGCATTAATGGAATAAATCGTGACAGGCCATGATATGGGTTTTTTTTTTTTTTTTTTTTTTTTTTTTTTTTTGTTGTTCATTATTGTTTTTGGTGTTTTTTTGGGGATTATTTATACCATAATTTATTGTTTATTTATAGTTTGAATCTCTGTCTAAGTTGGTCTAAAAAGTAGTGTCATTATTGGTAATGCAAGCATCATAAAAGGTTCAAAACTGGACCAAATTGGATCCACACCAAGTCTCGCCTCTTATTATCAATATTACATATTCTTTAAAAATAAGGTTGTCGTTTTTCATGACTTTCTTTTTAGACGATTTTTTTTTTTTCTTTATGATTACAAGTATTCAAACCAATTTATATGTACTTCAATTAATTCTTAAGATCTTAGAAGTTAAAATTATTAATCAGATAAAGTTCTAGTGAGTAATCTTATAAACAATCAAAGAAAGATTTAAACTCATAATTTTATTTTTTCAATTGATTTTTGATTTTCTGAAATATTTAATTTGATTATAAATATATTTGAATTAATTGTCGTAGACTTGGGTGAAAGGTCTATCTGTCAACGGACCAAAAAGACATTCAATGAAACGACGAAAAAGACTAATCGATGTGGCTACTTGTTGCCCACATGTATTCACACTAGCCGTGATTTTTACATCCAATTGTTCCAAGTTCCATCATATCATCCATTACTATCAATTATCAAAGCCGTGGTTCCACTCTTCAATAAATACATATAATGAACCATAAACTGTATCCATTAAACCGTCTCAATTGACTAGGAGTCAAGATCTCCACTTCTTTTTTTTTTTTTCTAATCTTGTTTTTAATTTCAACCATAGGACTTGAAATTTCCATTGGCTAAATAATAAGCTGAATGGTGTTATTTAAGCCCCAATTCAGATTAAATTTATTTTAAAAAACTAATCTTTAAAATATATTATATATTATTCCAAAATTATCATTCTTTTCTATTAATTTTATTGCTAATTAACTTCTTCTTCCTCCTTGTTTCTCTCTCCCTTCTTTTATAAATCGGTAAATCCTTTTCCGAACAAAACTTCTTTCAACTTTAACTTAAACCAATAATTGATTTAAAAACAACCTTAAGAGATTGGTTTGACAGTCATGGAGGTTTGCTATCTTTATTGACTTCTTTTCTTAAATTCGAACTTTGAGACTTACTATATTTGTCGTTTACCTTGGAACATTAGGCTTGTAAGATGTTCAATAAACTACAAGGACTAGTCGCAAGCTGACCTGAACACTCTGATTAAAAATAAAAAATAAAACTAATCTAAAAACAATAAAAGGAGAAACCCAAAACTTTTTTATTTTCTAATCGTTTACTAGCAATGAAAAACCAAACTACTTTTTAAGTATCCAAAAAAAAAAAATTCAAATATCGTAGGTGATCTAATCATTATACTTTGAAACCATGATCCTCGTTTGTTTGATTTTTATTAAGAATGAGTTGAATACAATAATTAAGAGTTGTTCATAACTTTTTTTTTAACTGATATTTTCTTTAATTGATTATAGGTGAAAGTTTTGAAATTAGTTATTGTAATGCATTTTAGATTGTTAGGGTGCATTTGAATCGGGTGTATATAATATAATCGGAATAATCTTTGTTTATTTTGTAAGATTCTAGTGTTTGGTTTGCAAGCAATAAAATATTACGGGTATCTTTTATTGTAAATAGTGTTTACTATTGGTAATGTAGAGGGTAATCCAATACCCTCCCCTAGGGCTATTATTAAAAGATTACCAAGTAATATGATTTTCATTCCTATTTTGCCTTTAATTAAATACCATTTCAGACATAATTGCTCTCAAATGTCTACCAAATAACAATTACTCAACCTCCTTACATTTGAGAATTTAGCTAAAATACCATAGTCACAAAAAGTTTAAAAATGAACAAAATACCCCCAACCACCCAACATCACCGTCAGCCGTTACTCACCACAGTCGGTCGCCAGAGTTAGTCACCGTAATGTCTCAGAACCAGTGGGATCTAGCTAGTCATTCGCCGGTAAGGCCTTTTCTGGCCATGGATCTAGCAATTTCTATGGCCATTTCGCAGCCAAATATTCACGGCCACATCTTTTGTCGTGAAATGGTCATAGATCTAGTCGTGAAACAACCATAGATCCATAGTTGAAAAAGGCTTTGTCGGCACACAACCGACTATATACGACCAATCGTGCACCATTCTGTCGATTGTTGATAGTGGCCGACGATGGTGGCTTATTACCAGCAGTGGCTTGGGGTAAGTAGGGGTGATTTTGCTACAAATTAAAGTTTTAGATGACTGGAGTGTTTTAACAAAATTTCAAATGTAGGGGTTAAAAGAAATGGTTCAAAAATTAATAATAAAAAATAATATTGTATTAATATTAAAAAAAGAGGACAATTTAGTAATCTATATAACATACTCACCCATTTATCTTTTAAACCAAACATCTTATTCACCAATTTATTCGAACCAACCAAACACATTTCCTAAATATTCTCAGTAATCTTCAAGGTGATCTACCTTTCCATTAATATAATATCTCCCTCTAATAAAACATTATATGATCCAAACACCTCTTTAATGTCTCTTTTGGTAAATTTATTTAATAATATACTTTTAATTTAAAAAATATGATGAATGGGGCTTATAAAGAGTTGAGTGGGGCTCAAATAACAACACGTTAATGTTACCAAAATAATTAGATACATCTAATGGCTAAGGGTGTTAAAAAAAAAAATGTAAAAACCGAACCGAATCAGTTTTTCGAAAAACCGGTTTGGCTTCAATTCATGGAATTACATAAACTAGAAATTTGGTTCAGTTACCGATTTAAAAAAATTATAAAACCGGTTTTCACTTTAAAATTAAAAAACCCTAAATCCTTTTCTCTGTACTCTTCACTCTTTATGCGTTTCTCCTCTTTATTTTTTTTTTCCACACAAACACACATATTTCTTCTCGGTCCTTACTGATTTTCACTTTTCTCTTCTCTCTCAAAATAAAAAATAAGTTAAAAGGGAAAATCGATACAAAACCAATTAACCGGTTTTTACTAACGATTAACCATTAACCGGTTCAGTTTTGATTCAGAAAATCAGTTAACCAGTTATGAACACCCCTAGACATATGCTTTCAGGCTTTTAACAAAATTAATAATTATTCAGTAGTTATTTTGCAGTTTTTTGCCGTGATAGATTGAAGTGTTGTTATTCGTGCGCGACACAAAGCTCCTTCTGCTTATATTGGCCCGACCCGGCCCGACTTGATGGACTATAGATTTTTGTCTCACAATCTGATTGATATATCACGTACATGGCACAACAATAGAATTAAAATATTAGTTAGTAAGCATTAACCCACAGCCTTTTAACATAACTAAAGTTACATAAATAGTGATGAACATTTCAATAATAACGATAATTATAATTAAACAATTAAATAAAAATAAAAATATATATATGTAGTAGCAAGAAATATAAGAACAATGATAATCATGTTTGTGAGTACGAGGGTTAACGGAAAGGAAATTAGGTGAAAGTGAAAGGCTTAGTGGATGGGGTCATACATCGAGAAATTATATTCGGATATACTTTTTCTAGTAATAGTTCTACTTATAATTTTGACAATATGAACATTAGTCAGTAAGTCAGTAACAACATCAGTGGTCTGTGGACAACATGATTGTTAGGTGGGGCTACTTGTGATGCTGAACAAGTATTGACACGCAATATAAAATAAAATGCTCAAAAATGTCATTGAAAGGTTTGAATTCCACTTTGTTGGAAATCATTTCTTTGTTGAAACTGATATAAAGTCTTTTGATCAAATGCTTCGTTTCCATAAGAAAAAAGTTCCACATCAGCAGTTACTTCGTTAGGCAGAATGGTTCAGTAAATATTCCTTCACCGTCTAGCATATCAAGTTGGTTTCATGAACCCTAGATCCAAACCTCTTCCATGTTTTATGTTCCAACCATTCACCCAGTCCAGTTCCTGTTCATCATCCTCTTCACCAAACCATATTCCAGATGTACCTCCTGAATTCGATAACCTTGTTCAAACACGTACCATTGATGAAAATGCTACCACCCTCATGTTTTCTTACCAACTTCAATGCATTGAAAAATGTGGTCAATCCATGTATGATATGTTAGGAGTCCATCCAGATTACCCTTTTTCAAAAATCTTTTGTTTACCTCCAGGTCATGGATACATATTTCCAGAAGAAATTATTAGGGTTCTTTTGGTATATGTTACATCAATACCACATTGCTATTCAATTCCCGATCCATCATATGTTGAAAATAATTTCCAATACCAGTCAACCTCAACCCCTGAATTACGCTTTTTGATGACTTTCCTCTGATGGTTCAAAACCCTTGACAAATGAAATCTGTGTTTGCTCACCAACTTGCCCGATACAAAGGTCCTATGTCTACAAAATGGCATGGTCTATATATTTTTTCACAAACATCACTCTATCCATCTGATGGTTTATATTTTTCTCACCATCAGTCACCTTTCATCGGTCTTATCCATACAATCTTATCCATAATATGTTTGATCATCCTGTTGAGACTAGATCAATTCAAAAAATCCTTTGAAAAATCAGATCATTCAGAGTGCACTTATGGCCATCCTTTCACGATGATGCTCCGTGGGAACTCTTTCCTCCAGATTATACTGAGAAATTGCTCCACGCCAAACAGACATGCATACGTTCCATCAATGCTCAATCCGATGACAATTCATCTTATCCGAATGGTGGTACCCGGACTCCCAGCCATACATGTGCAGAAGAAGAGCTTCAGCAGTCTCGTGATTACATCTCCATAAATCCAGGCGACAACAACACGTGCATGCACCAAGTACTTCTGCCACACCAACACCTCAGATTCCAGACATTTCTTCGGATACTTATCCAAATATTCTCCCCGACAAACCCCTGCTGACTAGATTCAATCAATGGGTTGTCTCGACTTCCAGGATGAAGAATCGTGGCACGTTACCAACTTGTCAGACGATTAAGATCTGCGTGTCTTGAAATAAATGGTAGTGTCCTTTATGTAAAATAGGAGTGAACTAAATGACAATTTGCCTTTTCATTGTAATATCTCCCGTAGCCATTGTAAAAAAGTCAAGGTTTGTAAGCTTTAGCTTTGTCAACAATTGTAGGCTACTTAATTACAAAAAAAAAAAGTTAACTTTGTAATTAATGCCTCATTTATGAGGGCTTGTCTCCTTTGTATCTATAAATAAAGGTTTTTCCCTTCCCGGGAGGAGGAGGAACTTGATTGTAAACTTTGCAAACACTTTTGTTTACTTCTCTCACTTTTCATTTCCATATTTTCTCTACACATCTTTCCTATACTTCTTCCATGTTTCTTTCATATTTCTAAGTTTTCTTCAACCTCAAGAATGATGTAATACTCTGAAAATGTTATAGATAGCAAAAGATCTCATATATGTTTTAATTTATGTTCTTTAACATGTTTAATATTTATGTTTTCCTTTATGTTCTTGTTCTTCATTTTTGTACATGTTCTTCATTTATATTTACGCTCTCCATTTATGTTGTTGTTTAATTTCCACTAACCCTTTTAGATGATGTTAGAAGCGGTGTGGGTGTACGTGTGTGTTGGGATAAAATGAGGGCCTTGACCATTTTTAGACCGATCGTTGTGTTGATTGGTTCCGCTTAGGTCGGCTATCATAGTTTCCCACATGCATAAACTCCATGATTTTCTAACAGCATCTCTAAAAAAAGAATGGCAGTATTTTTTAGTCCAATCCTACAAACAAGAAATGGCTACAGTAAATGCAAGTATAATTAGCTTAGCATATCCTATACTCTCTTACAAAAGAGGGAAAAGGTCAAGGTTCCAACCAAGAGCCTGTTCCATGGACTTTGGGCAAGTCAACAAAATAAGCAATGACTTTATATCAGAAAACCTAAAAGAGAAAATATAAAAGCCCAAAATTCAGAGAACGATCTTCATTTCGTTTCTCATTCACTGTGTCTGGTATAGCTTGAAGCAAGCTGACCACATTATGATGATATATGAAAGACGTGCGCGGTAAGGTCTAATTGAGCAACCAAAAGATTTCATTCACTATCACTATGTATCTACATTGTTCAAACACACAGCAGAGGAAAAAACACATATATTCTATATAAATAGACTTCATTAGGTTATGTCCCCATCCAATGATTATTTTATGGCATTCAATTTTTTATGGTCCATGTTTCTCAAATGATATTGTATACATTACGAAACAATTTGTAGAAATTTCTTAAGCAGCAGAAATACGCGGTCAAAAGGAACTTGCAAGAATAATATAGATACGAAGAACTACTGTGATAGATCAAGAGTAAGTTTAATTAATCACAAGCCATTCTTGCATATTCAATGCAATCGGTCAATCACTAATTTTTCATAATGATAACATGTCTCAGTAAGATTGTACCAAAATGTGAATCTTTCAACAGTAATTTATGTCAAACCAGCTAACATTTCTACCCTCTTCGTCATGCCTACAGTGCTGGATGCTGACTCTTTCATGCAATGCATCTCTTCCTCAATTATTGTGTGTCCTTCCGATTGCAAATACACAATGATCAGAGATATAGCATGATCTGAAGAAAGATAAGCACAAGCAAATTCCCAGACTCTATGGCCTGTGTCACTGGTAGGAATTCCCAGACTCTATGGTCTGTCTTTCCAGTAGCTAATTCAAAGCCTGTTATGGTCTTTCTCACTAGTTTTAAAGTGAGACAATGAAGATCTTAGGATACATATTCGCTCGCCTTGATAATTTTCCTTTACAGTAAGTGCCTGTGCCTTATTTATAAGGGTGCAAAACTCTAGTATTCATCTATTTCATTAAAACATTTTAATCTGAATTGACCAAAAAAGAAAAAAAATGAATCTTAATGTGGGTAGAACATAGGAATTCTAATCACTCAATCAACAAGAATGATCAGGAGTTCAAATGTACATAGAAGCAACATAAATTAAATAGGGTACAGTGTGCTCTAAACAAAGACCCCACGTCCCAAATCTGAAAAAATAAAAACAAAATGATAATCCACGTAAAAAACAGGCAAAAGAATGCAAAAAGTTAGAACTGAAAATCTCAAAAATGATTCAAAGAGGAAAAAAAGGGTAAAAAGAATATCAAATCACTAGATATCAGCAGTGTGTGAACCAAGGCATGGTTTTGAGCATGATTCAAAACCTTAAACTAATTGTTAACTCTATTAATTGGACATGTAATAGTTGATTCAGCCAGTGCTGAACAACTGAGAAGACTATATGATACGAGCATAACAGATAATTGTTGATATTAACAAAATTACTATACCTTGCAATTTCCAAAGGGGTAAACTCTCCTGAAAAGGGTCCTAAGAGGAATGATATTCAACAGAAACCTTTTTAACTTCACAGGGAATCAGGGAACTCCTATTTGGATCCCATTTTCCCATGCCCCCACTTCCAAGAATAGTAATGAATTTTAACAAGCTCCCTAAGTTCTAGCTCAGGTTCCATATGGCAAGCCATATTAATTTATTGCTGTGAGTGACTATACCTTGTAATTTCCAAGGAGGGAAACTCTCCTGAAAAGGGTCCCCAGAGGACTGATATTCAATGAGAATATTTTTACATTACAGGGATCTTCTATTTGGATCCCGTTTCCCCAAGCACCTATTTCCAAGAATAGTAATGAACTTTGACAAGTTCCCTAAGTTCTAGCTTAGGTCCATATATCAAACCATACTAAGTTTATGCTGCGTCAGTATATTAATTTATGCTGTTAGTTACTATGCCTTGCAATTTCCAATGGGATAAACTCTCCTGGAAAGGGTCTCCAGAGGAATGATATTTGAACCTTTTTACTTCACAGGATCTTCTTCTTGGATCCAATCTTCCCATGCGCCCATTCCCAAGAATAGTAATGAAACTGGACAAGTTCCCTAAGTTCTAGCTTAGGTTCCATATGGCAAGCCATACTAAGTTAGTTTCAACTAGAGTTATCTCATTCTCATAGGTAATAGGGGATCTAAGCACAAGAGATGTAAAGAAAAGAAGATGAAATAAGGACACAATAATTACAACTGTAAAATCCAAAGAAACAAAGTTTGGAGGCTGTGCATGTGAAAGACAAGCCAGAAAACTTAAACAACCATAAACTACACATACACTTAACTGTAACATAACAAGACAAATATAAAGTCCATTGAGTTTATTTAACTAGTGTTAAAGCTAGTGCATTAAAGCACAATAGATATAAACAGAAAAGAATGAGATAAAAACACATTTATCATTAATGGAAAATCCAATGAGAAAAAAGTTAACGGTGATACTTGAACGATGTATACCATATCAGAGAAGTTAAAACAATATCGGCTACATGACTGGTCAACCATACTTAAAGAAGAAGCTCAATATTGAAGTCACCAAATTCACTTGACCCCTGATGATTAACAAAATCAAAGCCCAAGAGATGCAAATGAGAAAGGATGTTGCAACATCTAAAAAGCATATAATTAAGGGTAATTCATGCAAAAAAAAATCCAAAACTGATTTTCAGGTACTGTGATTTACCATAAACCACTTTATAGATGCTGAGGTTAATCAAACCATTAAGTGAGATTCTGTAATGACACATAGAAATTCTGATTTTTAACAACGTGAAAAATGGTACACAACTTTCACTGTGAAATCATAATCAGATTTAGCACATGGCATTCATTTGTTAGTGCAGGTGCTGTGAAGAAGTACTCACACACGCAACTGGTTAGTGTTAAAACTTGTGGGAAAGCATCAATAAGATCAAGCTTATTCAAACACCAAAAAGAAGCAAATGAAAAACAAACAAAAGACATCATGCTATATTCATGCATTACATACACAAAAGCACATATAAAGGACAAGAAATAACAGTAAAACAACTAGAATTACTCAAACATGAAACAAAAACAAATTTTTTCCGATAAGTTACTGATATCATGCAAGGTGACCATGGCAAACATACCACAGACAAAGTAAAACAATGTGATGCAAAAAAAAAAAGAACTGTAACTTAGATATAGGCCTGGTTTCTTTATCAGGCAAATGAGCTAATCACCAAGAGCTTCCGAGATCCGATGAACCTATACCGGAGACTGTCAAAACAAGTTTCTGATTTCAGCTTATTGTCATCTTTTCAAGCCTTGCATTCTGCTCTCGGTGATAATACACATCCTCTAACATAAGCCTAACTGAACTTCACTTCATTCTTCTCATCTTATGTTGCTTGCCATCTTCCTCCTCCAAAAGTAGTTACGTCATGAAATGTAATAAAATTCAAAATGTCTCATTTGAACATCTTTAAAGTTTCCATTCGAGAATTAAATGTTAATAGACAATTGTAATTCAATAGAAAGGCTATATAATAGAATGAAGCTACACATTTAAGTACTCAAAAACTGTCCAACCTTGACAGATTTGTCATAGAAATACTTTGCAAATGCAATTTTTGCAAGTACATACAATTCAAGACCTGTGATCAAGCATGAAAAATAACATGACCTTGTTTCAAATTAGTTTACAAACACTGAAAACAAAAGCCTAAAATTCCGGTAGAGAATAATTTCATAATATCTTAATAGATTTAAGTATCAAGAACAAAATCTACCAGCCTGATATTCTGATCCTGTATATAAACGGCTTAATTGAGTTTTGAGTGCAATTTCAACAAGCATATCAATAAAACCGCTTATAAATCCTACACAACAGAAGTCTAACAATAAGCAACCGAACCTCAAACAGTAATGGAGTTCTCCGGCGAAATGAAACTGAAATTTCAACAACAGAATTAGGCGCTGAGTGCTGATACCTCAATATGAGATCATTCTATGCTGTCTATTTTCTGTTTCTTGGCTGGTTATAAGAATTTCTTTGATGGATGTTCAAAATCACAAAAATAATCCAGAACTTGAGTCTCAAAAAGAAAATGCATTAAATCATTGAGTAATTTGAGAACTGGCGTAAAACAAAATTTTTTGATGTTAATAGTTGCCTTCACACAAAAAAAAAAAAAAAAGAAAAGAAAAAAAAGAAATGACGTGATAGTTTAATTTTTAATAAATATGTATACAATATTTATGATATGATAAATATAAATAAATAATAATAATAATAATAATAGTAATAATAATAATAATAATAAAGGTATAAGTTGATAAGGATTTGATTGATTCGGACATCATACCATTCCACCTATTGATCATACATTCGATCTAAATTTAAATAATTGAACACTTAAAAGCATCATATTTGGATGTCTACAGTACAATTCCAAATGAAAAATAAATAAATAATTACAGTTTAGATCTCCATCCCTATGTGCAAAACATGATTTAGGTTGGTGTCAAATATGTAGACCCAACCAACCTTTAAGTGGTCAAGTGGTTCGATAATGACTTTTAGATATATTATTCAAGAGTTATTAATAAGAGTGATCATTAAATTTCTTATCTAATCGATAGTTCCAGAGTCATGGAAATTAGTTGAAGTATATGTAAACTATATTATATAAGCTATAAAATGAGGTAATTTAGTTTGTCAAACTCCTTTTTTTTTTTTTTTTTGTTACCAGGGATGTCTGGGCTAACTTATGCGCATCTCGACTAGTCCTCCGACCCCGAACTAGGCTTTTGAAACAAGGCAAGTCCTGCAGTCTGTGGCTAATAATATTAATAACTGTTCTTGTGATTTGAATCTAAAATAGGGATGGGCACGGGCCAAGGACCCCTGTCTTCGGCCCCGACCCAAAAGCCCAATGGGTTCCCCGATCCCAGCCCGTAGCCCGTTCGGAGAATTCAGGAAATCCCCAAATAAAGCCCATTCCCCCGAATTCCCCGTTTAGGGGTTTTGTGTCTTTATTATCATTTTCTCTAAATTATAATATATTATCAAAAAAAAAATTAAATCTATAATTATTTATTGATTTATTATAATCAATCAAAATACCAAATGATATATTACACATATATAACATATATATTATGTATTAACATATGATTATAGATAATAGCACATATATATTACAAATATTTATAATGATTTAATATAATTAATCTAGTTTTATTTATTACTTATTCCTAACCCCGGCTCATCCCTGAATTTCAAGACTAATTTTGAGCTCGATCTCAACTCAAATCCCAAATGATTCGGGGAAACTCCGTCTCGTTAGCGGCGGGATGGGGTGAGTCTCTGCGGGGTTGGGTTTTATGCTCATCCCTAATCTAAAGTCACAGGAGAAGCAAACCTCTTAGCCTCAAGCCTTTACCATTCAGTCAACCCACTGTTGGTTAGTTTGTCAAACTCTTCTTATATTAAAACTATACAATACAATGTCAAAACATATTAGATCAACTTAAAATATTTCCATAAATTAATAAAAAGGAAAAATGATTCAGTGTTCATAAACGAGGTTGGCTCTTTTAAAAATTCAAAATTATATGCATAAAAGCCCACGGTAAATCTTCCTCTTATAGATCACATCGACATAACAACGTTAGTTGTACGGTTTAACATAAAATTGGTTAAAGATAGTATAAGGCCGATGGAAATGTAACCATTTTTAATATCTGAAGGGGCAAATCGAACAAATTATTAACAGACAATTTGACCGTATTGCTTATAGCTAAGTGTCACCATAGACCAAAGTCTCACTATATGCTGCTAGCAAATTCTGCCGACACTCTTCGACACGTTAAAGTCCACAAAATTGAAGGGCCTTTTTGGCAACTTCAAATTATAGAGCTGTGGCGGTACTGGGCTGGCCTTTTAATTCCCCTCATTGTTGACTTAGGCAGCCAGCATTACCGTGCCAATAAATTATTATTTATTTTATGTATTTTTTATGTTTTGAAATGGGCCGTACACCAATGAAATTAATCTCCTCTAATTAAACAAAAAGGTTGGCAGATATCAAGGTCACCAATGCCATCTAACTTACGATTTGGTTGGACTCATTTTTCAGTGTATCTTTCAAGCGTGGTCGATTTGTTATACAGAAAATCACTACTTTTGTCAAACGACATTTGATTATTTTGATTAACCTTAGCATGTACAAGTTTGGTGAGGCATAACATTGTGTGAAAAGAATGTAATATAGTAATTAACAATGAAATTAAATTTTGACTAATAATTTAATCCTACATAAATTTACACAATAGATATGTTAAAAGAAAGGACAGCATTTCAAAGACAATTATTTGACAAATATGAGTATATTATTTGTAGAATTGTATGTAAAAGAGTTGTGATTACATTTGTGGCAAAAGTAAAGATAGTAGTTAAATTAATCATTTTGAAGGAAAAACTAGTCTAAATGGTAATCATTTAACTATTAACTATCTCTGGATAATTGAGTGGTTTGATAAGGACTTTTAGGTAATTATTCAAGAGATCCTGAGTTTGAGTCTTTCTTTATTTACTAATAAGGGTAGTCACTAGAACTCTTATCCGTTCATAGTCTTTGAGTTTAAGAGATTGATTTAGTTATGCATAAGCTGATCTGTATATCTCCCATCATAAAAAAAAAATCATTTAACTAGAAGTGGAAGAGGAAGTTCTAATATTAACTAAATCATAAGAAAAAATTTGAGGTAAAAAATAAATATTTATGAACAATGGGAATATCATTTGAACATTAATCAAATTCAATCAGATATATTTTCATAATATATATTTTTTTTCTTTTACACAAAATAGAGATTGATATGGAGATGATTAATGACAAATTGGAATTAATATTTTACCCGGATTCAGCTTCAGTTACTTATGGACAAGATCAAAAATAGGTTCTTTGCTCCTAATGAACGATAATTTACATATGTAGTATTTAATAGCTCCCATTCACCCTACCAATAAATAAATATGCATCTCTATTTCTCAATCATGATTTCATCCCAAACAGGAACGTTTTGATCGAATGCTAAATAAAATATATTCTTCTATTATTTGGGCATATTTATGAATTATTCAAGAAATAGGAATTAATTTTAGTATATATTTCTAATATTAAGCATTATATATTGACTTTGCATATTAGTAAAAAAATTTCTACGTAACTATGAGAATGTTGAACATTGTTTTAAAAGATTACCAAAAAAAATAAAAAAATAAAAAAATCAGTAATCTTAATAATATTTTAACCATTATCTAACATTTTGCACTCTAATTACGTCATTTAATGTCACATATATTATCACCAAACAATAATAAATTCGCAACCATTATTTAACATGTCACAATTCAAAGCCTATCATTTGAAAATGTATGGCGAAGGACACGTAGGGGAACCTTAGATCTCAAATTCGAAATTCCAAGACAGCATATTTTATTGAATTTTTATGAAAATCGAATTCCAAAAAAATATTCAACATAATTTTATTTAAATTACATCATAGATTTTTTTTTTAATTCCCAAATTATCAGTGATCTAAAAATAAATTAAAAATATTTAAATACCATCTAAAATTTAGGTTGTCAAGTCAATTTATAATTAAATGATAGAAACACATTAAAATTATATTTGAAAATAGTATTTTTGTTTGTTTACATTATTACATATACTAAATTTTGAAAACAACAAAATTATTTTTAAAAACTATATATGATTAAGAAATAAAGAATATAATGGTCCACATAAAATCAATCTGAACCGTCGGGTGAAGCGCTGGATGAAGTGGCTGTCATCCAAGTTACCACATAAGATACCCTATTAAACCCACAGAACCCAGTTCCAAATCTCGACAAAACCGGAAAAGGGTAGCGGAAATGGCAAACTCCGTAATAAAACTCAACATTGAATGGCAATTAGG
This sequence comes from Pistacia vera, assembly GCF_008641045.1. Lineage (NCBI taxonomy): Eukaryota > Viridiplantae > Streptophyta > Magnoliopsida > Sapindales > Anacardiaceae > Pistacia > Pistacia vera. Next base: position 41,104 of record NW_022196294.1, read on the forward strand.
CCTTATTCACAATATTTAAATGACAGCGACGCATAGAGAAAGAAGAGAAAGCTAAAGCCAGCAGCCGATAAAGCCATCCCATCCAAACAAAGTCCAGCCCCTGCCCTTGTATTCTCTTCTCTTTCTCGTGGTTTCATCTTCTTCTTTCACCTTGTGGTTTTCTTTTCTCTATCTCTCTCTATCCTTCTCTTCTACACACAATTCTTTCTTATTTTTCTCAGATTTGCTCTTCTTCTCGATCCCCCAACTGTAAGTCTATCTAACCCTAATTTACTCCCATTTTGCCCCTCGATCTTATCTTTATTTCCGAGATCCCTAATTGTCGATTTATTATTATTATTATTTATTTTTTTATTTTGTAATTGATTGAAGCACCGCTTTGTTTTGATTGTTTGTGTTGCATGCGACTGATTTTGATTGGCCAGTTATCGGATTGAGTTTTCCGATTATTTATCGAGATTCTTGATTTGTTGCGATTTTCTTGGTGAATGGATTGTTTACTTTGATCTGCGATTAGCAATTTTGGTATTATGCATTGATTTTCTTGCTGTGATGAAAGCGAAATTATGATTTTAGGGTTTGATTTGTGATGTGTTGGTGTTAGTGTGAACTGCTTATTGTAGCTGCGTGTTGAATAGATTGGGACTTCTCTAGGGTTTTGTCATTATTCGGGGTTTATTTGATGAGTAATTGGATTGGGTTGAGATTAACAGTAATGTGAATTGATAGAAGGAGTTTATGTAGAGTCTTAAGGTGAAATTGTATGTGGTTCACTTGAATGAATGCTTTTATTTCCTGGGTTGGTTATGTAATTAAATTTCTTTTCTTTATTTTCTCGAAATGGTATTGAATTTGCAATATTATATGTATGTTAGGCTTCAGTCGCCCCTATGGGCGTATGCCTAAAATGAATGTAACACATGTTTTAATTTCTTCAGGCAACCATGAGTGACGAGGGAGAAAAGACTTGTCCTCTCTGTGCCGAGGAGATGGATTTGACAGATCAACAATTGAAGCCTTGCAGATGTGGCTACGAGGTCTGAGACAGTGATCTTTTAATAAATTTAGAAAAAAAGATAAGATATCTGGGTAATGCACGTATGAAGATGTTAACCTGCAACACTCTTAGGCTGTCATCTAAAGATTTTAATATGACTACAAATATGTTGTAATACCCAGATGTGCTAATTAAGTATCATTTTCTTGTTTAAGTTGAATTTTCCAGTATGACAAGTGCAAAAGTTTTTGATACTGGAAGAATGCCAAATGTTGTTTGTTATCGGGCACAAACCCCACTTACCATCACTGAGTCATATAAAGCATTGGTTTCACTAATTTGAATTAATATTCTTTTGCTATTTTGCTATAGTGTGGACAATTACCTTTTTAGTAATCTTCCACAGGTCTGAGGTCTAGGACAGGTTATGGACTCATTGTTATACTTTTTGTTGCTTTGTTTTCAATATCATAACATTTTTTTCTTTTTCTCCCTTGCATTAGATCCGAAGTGGGATAAACCTTTTCCAGATTTGTTTCTTTGTAATGTTTACAATTTGGGTTTTGAATACTTTACTATTATGGTGTAAAAACTTGGTGTTATTTTAATCTAATCGACATGAAAATAGGGAGCAAAAAAGAAAAAAATGGAGAACTTGTAGGTATACAAAGATGTCTATAAAGTGCTGAGTTATTAACGACAAGTCATCAGTGGTTGGGCTAACTTCCCTATCTGATTGGTGTTAACTTGCCTCTTAGGATGTAAGGTATAAGATGCAATTGATACAATTGGTATTTTAATTCTCTTTCTTGAAAGGATTGATGATGAGTGTCATACTAAATCTAGGCCGACCATTCTTTTGAGCATTGAACAATTTTCATTAGTCCCACTTTCTTTAAAATTCAAGCAATGAAGGTTCCTTTACAAGGTCTTCCTTTATGTCTGTAGACCAAGATGCTTAAGTGAAAGGGAGTTTTAGATGTAGTGGTTGTGCTTGATCTATTTAATATAGTATTTTTGATGAAATTTTTTGACTGTTTATTTTTGTTATGCTTTATATGTATTAATTGACCACTTCATTTTAGATATGTGTTTGGTGTTGGCATCACATAATGGACATGGCTGAAAAGGATGAGACAGAGGGTCGGTGTCCAGCATGTCGTCTCCCTTATGACAAGGAAAAAATTGTTGGGATGGCTGCAAAGTGCGAGAGGTAGTTATTTGTTCAATAATATATTTAGTTTATATGAGAAAGAATACAACCTATATTCCTCTTTCTCGCATTTTTCTGTTAGAATTATTATTTATATAGTTATTTTTTGTGTTTCTTATTTCAACAGACTGGTGGCTGAAATCAATTTCGAGCGGAAGATAAAGTCACAAAAGTCTAAGACTAAAACATCTGAAGGAAGGAAGCAACAACTAAGCAGTGTTCGAGTTATTCAACGAAATTTAGTTTACATTGTTGGGCTGCCACTTAATTTGGGGGATGAAGATGTATTCTCTCTCTCTCTCTCTCTCTCTCTCTCTCTCTCTCTCTCTCTCTTTATGTTTAGTGCATTTATATTTTTGGGGATGAGCTGGGTTGGTGTTGTTCATATTTTTTTTCTTTCTTTCTCTTAACATGTTATGAATATGGTACTGCATTGTTCTGCAGCTTCTTCAGCGTAGAGAATATTTTGGTCAGTATGGGAAGGTTCTAAAAGTATCTATGTCTCGTACAGCAGCTGGTGTCATTCAGCAATTTCCAAACAATACTTGTAGTGTGTAAGTTCAAATGTTTTCTTAATGTTTAGGTCATTCTTGGTATGAAATGTTTTCTCTTAGGAGGGAATTTCCTATGTTAACACACAACATGGTGCAGTTGTATTTCCGGACATCAACTTTTTAACGCTTTTGTTATTTGTAAGATTATTTAAGTATTTTTTCAATTTGCTTATTTTTACAATTTTTGCACAATTTGCTTGTGTATTTCCAAGTGTTTGGTTTATTTTTTTCATTCACATCTACTTATTTGGTACTCACGTTGTTTAATTTTATTCTTTCCTTGCAGATATATTACTTACTCAAAAGAGGAGGAAGCTGTTCGATGTATTCAGTCTGTACATGGGTTTGTTTTGGAGGGTAAATCTTTAAAGTACGTTCGAGTTTACATTAGCCAAACCTGTCATATCTTTTATGGTGTCCTTGTTTATTGTCTTCATCATAAGCTTTTTATGTTTTGAATTATGCATTTTAGGGCATGCTTTGGGACTACAAAGTATTGTCATGCTTGGCTGAGAAATGTGGTATGTACCATAAAATCTTATTTGGTCTGCAGTAGATGATTGTAACAAGCATTTTTCTGATATAACTTAGGGTGTTGAATTTTTGTTGGCTTTAGCCTTGCAGCAATCCTGATTGTCTGTATTTGCATGAAATTGGCTCACAAGAGGATAGTTTTACTAAAGATGAGATTATATCAGCATACACAAGGTAATCTATATTTCTGTGCATTCAGTTTTTCCTTTGCTGTAAGTCTCATGTAAAGTTGCTTGCTTTAGCTTTTCTATCATTTTGTGGAATATATGTGTTTAATCCTGTGCCAGGTTTTTGTGCCTTATATATATATATAAAAACTAACAGACATACAATTATTGTTTTTGTTGTCATGTTTCTCATATTTTTATTGTGATCCAATTTCACAGAGAAGATATACTGTTCTTTTTCTTTTCATTAACAAACAAATGCAAATATTCTTGGTGTTGTCATGCCAAATGCTACTCCTGTACAGTTTATAAGGATACAAAAAAGTTTATAAGAATCAATTTTTGGTAATTTTTAAGACTTCAAATAAATTCATTTCAGACGTTGTTGTCTAATGACGTGAAGTTCAATTCGGATTTCAAGTGGAGATTTGAAATTTGATCCAAATTTTCTTAGCTTAGTAAAATTTGTGGGAAGAATTACAAATTGGTACTGTTATCATTTTTAGATTGATGCAGTTAGATTTGTTTATGGGTAAGCTTTGTGCTCCATGTTGTGTTTTCATTGATCCGTTGAATGATTGTTTAAATTACTTTGTGGTTTTACAGGAGTAGAGTTCAACAAATTACTGGCACAACAAACAATCTGCAACGACGTTCTGGTAGTGTATTACCGCCACCATTTGATGATTATTGCATTACTAGTTCTGCTTCTGCAGCAAAGCCCATTGTAAAAAGTGCTTCCAATGTAAGTTTTATTAGTTTTAACTAATATAGTTTCCCCAAGAAAGCTTTTATATTTTTGTTTTTTCTTTTGAGATGTTTTGTTAAGGTCCTGTTGCTTTTTTTATTTGATCTTTTGTTTATTTACGGGAGTTAGATTGGGGAGGTTGGGTTTTCATTATGCATCAACTGGAAGTTGTGTCAAATGTCTTGATTGCATATATGAGACTATGAAAATTGTTAAAGTATATGTCAATATTATGACCAAAAGGAATTATATTTAAATAAACCCCATAATTTTTCCCATGTTGTGAAATTTTTGGGTCACATTTGTATGACCTATAGGTCCAACCCTTATATAACTTCCAGACTTGTACTGGACAGTTGTCTTGATCTGTCACCTTTCTTTTGACAGAATACAGCGAGTATCTCTAAAGATTCTCCTCCAAATGGAAGCTCTAGTAGATCTGCAGCCCTACCAGCTGCAGCTGCATGGTATGTGATTTAATTGTCATTACATTATTTTTGGTAAATTTAGGTGCTTATCCTGAATATGTTAATGTGTTAGGGGAACGCGTGCTTCAAACCAACAGCTAGTAGCTTCTCCAGCATGTTCTAATGGACCTTCCAAGCAAAAACCTGAAACAGGTTGTGGCACTTTAGCATTTTCATCTGCAGTTGCAAACACAACTCCGGCATCTACATTACAGGTTGATTTAGTGAAAAAGCCAGCATTAAATGAGGATAGTCAAATTTCATATTCTAAAGGTAAGTCAGATTTGTTGAAACCATTGAGACAGCATGTTGGCATGGACTGTCGAGCCTCTACAGCAGAATTACCTCCTATACCCATTGGAGAGCCTGCTACAGTAAGTTTGAGCAGCCAGCTATCGAGTCCACCGTTATCCAAGTATAGTGATAAAGGCCTTAGTATGCCTCCAAATGTTATAGAGACTTTAGAAAGTACTGGGCATCCTTCTGTTTCTGGTCCTGAAAAGGAAGGGAATGTTGCAAAAGATGTTTTGATGCAGAACTTATGCTCGGATATGTCAGTAATGAGCATAGATAGCAATGTAATAGATGAACATTCTGGTATAAATAGATCTAGTAGTAAACTCCTGGATCCTGGGATGATTAAATCACCTGGGAGCCAAGGGTCTCAAGTTCAAGCTGATCAATCTAGAGAATCTTTGACGTCACCAGCAACTGGGAAACCTGCAATATTGACAAATGATGTCTTTGTTTCAAGAGAACAGTTTGATTGGAGGAAAGATCTACAAACTCAAGCAGTGTCTGANGTTGAATGATTGTTTAAATTACTTTGTGGTTTTACAGGAGTAGAGTTCAACAAATTACTGGCACAACAAACAATCTGCAACGACGTTCTGGTAGTGTATTACCGCCACCATTTGATGATTATTGCATTACTAGTTCTGCTTCTGCAGCAAAGCCCATTGTAAAAAGTGCTTCCAATGTAAGTTTTATTAGTTTTAACTAATATAGTTTCCCCAAGAAAGCTTTTATATTTTTGTTTTTTCTTTTGAGATGTTTTGTTAAGGTCCTGTTGCTTTTTTTATTTGATCTTTTGTTTATTTACGGGAGTTAGATTGGGGAGGTTGGGTTTTCATTATGCATCAACTGGAAGTTGTGTCAAATGTCTTGATTGCATATATGAGACTATGAAAATTGTTAAATTACATGTCAATATTATGACCAAAAGGAATTATATTTAAATAAACCCCATCATTGTTCCCATGTGAAATTTTTGGGTCACATTTGTATGACCTATAGGTACAACCCTTATATAACTTCCAGACTTGTACTGGACAGTTGTCTTGATTTGTCACCTTTCTTTTGACAGAATACAGCGAGTATCTCTAAAGATTCTCCTCCAAATGGAAGCTCTAGTAGATCTGCAGCCCTACCTGCTGCAGCTGCATGGTATGTGATTTAATTGTCATTACATTATTTTTGGTAAATTTAGGTGCTTATCCTGAATATGTTAATGTGTTAGGGGAACGCGTGCTTCAAACCAACAGCTAGTAGCTTCTCCAGCATGTTCTAATGGACCTTCCAAGCAAAAACCTGAAACAGGTTGTGGCACTTTAGCATTTTCATCTGCAGTTGCAAACACAACTCCGGCATCTACATTACAGGTTGATTTAGTGAAAAAGCCAGCATTAAATGAGGATAGTCAAATTTCATATTCTAAAGGTAAGTCAGATTTGTTGAAACCATTGAGACAGCATGTTGGCATGGACTGTCGAGCCTCTACAGCAGAATTACCTCCTATACCCATTGGAGAGCCTGCTACAGTAAGTTTGAGCAGCCAGCTATCGAGTCCACCGTTATCCAAGTATAGTGATAAAGGCCTTAGTATGCCTCCAAATGTTATAGAGACTTTAGAAAGTACTGGGCATTCTTCTGTTTCTGGTCCTGAAAAGGAAGGGAATGTTGCAAATGATGTTTTGATGCAGAACTTATGCTCGGATATGTCAGTAATGAGCATAGATAGCAATGTAATAGATGAACATTCTGGTATAAATAGATCTAGTAGTAAACTCCCAGATCCTGGGATGATTAAATCACCTCGGAGCCAAGGGTCTCAAGTTCAAGCTGATCAATCTAGAGAATCTTTGACGTCACCAGCAACTGGGAAACCTGCAATATTGACAAATGATGTCTTTGTTTCAAGAGAACAGTTTGATTGGAGGAAAGATCTACAAACTCAAGCAGTGTCTGATGCAAGTCCACAAGAAGAGGAAGATGTCTTATCTTTTGATAGTCAAAGACTAAAGGATCCAGAAGTTGTATGTCGTTCAACTTATTTGCCAAATTCAGCCAATTCATTCCATGTTTCAAATCACTCGAGGTCTCTGTCTTTGCAACACAGTGAGGCATTTTCTGCTGTTAATTTAAATTCTGATCCTCAATTTGTAGATAATAAATTTAGTGATGGTTCACATCTACATTCATCTAGCATTTCTTTGATATCAAATGGATACCCTGAGAAGTTGGTTAGGAGTTCTAACGGTTTTGATAGGACCGTAGAACATCCCTTTTTGCTTTCACATGAGGGTAAAGGGAAACCCCTAGGAAGAATACAAGGTGATTCTGATATCAATACTGCTGTAGATAGAAGAGAGAACAACATTATCTCAAATATATTGTCTATGGACTTTGATGCATGGGAGGACCGCCCCTTAGCTTTGCATCCGAATTTGGCTAAGTTTTTAGGTGAAACCGATAAAGAGCCTAGTTCAGTTGTGTCGAGTTCCTGGAAAGGACATAATAACAATCAGTCCAGATTCTCTTTTGCGAGACAGGAGGAAACAAAGAATCAAGCATTTGATGTTGAGCGATCATTTAGTGTTTTTGGTCAGGTTCCAAAGACCCACTCTTTCACCCAGGATTTTGCTGAAAATAGGGAGCCATTACTAGATAAGCTTGGTATTCGTAATGGCTTTTATCCCAGTAATTTTGAAGAATCGGACAATTTTCCTTGCAATCCTTCAGTTTTCTCTTCCAATAAGCTTTCTGGTGAGTATCGCCATTTTGTACTGAAGATGTTCTCCTTTGTTATCTATATTTTAATACAGATACTTAATAGTAACACTTCTTTTTTAAAATTATTATTTTGTTGTGTGTCCTTTATCTATATAGATTTTTCTTGGTTTTTTATTGATTTCTCTTTTTAAAGATTATCTTTTAATCTACTAGTTTTGTGAGGTACTTTGTTGGTTTTGTTCTGGAAGGCCTTTCTTTTTGTTTGTTGTACCGTTCTTTTTCTTTACTGATGCAGTTGTGTTCTGTACATGACATTGTCTAACAATTTTTTTTTTAAATCACTTGTGGCCCTAGTAAGCATATCTTATGTTCAATTATTCTCCTTTCAGAAGATTTTTGTTGAGTTTGCTTGATTCTGGCTGGTGATGTGAGTGATACTGTTTGTACTTTTTTCTATATCGCTAAATGGTGAATCCCAAGGGTTGGATTGAGTGGTATAAACCCTTCGTTTTTAATAAGACACTCAAATGCCCTTTTGGCAACCTACTTAGGCTATTATTGCTCACAAGTACCTAGGTACCAAAGTTGTGTATTGGGGATTTAACCCTCCCTTTAGAGCTTGGTGAAATCACAGGAAAAGATTCAAGGGATTTTTGTGTACTTAAAAAAATCACACTTTTAGCTGATGAAGTCAAAAACTCGTTTATTTTCTCTTCTGTTGTTCCAGTATCTGCCCCATCCTTGTTTTCTCTCTTTCAGCTCTTTATCCAAATGAACATTTTTCTGGTGGACTATCTGTCATTTTTCATTTGTCTTAAATTGACATAAGTCATGTGAGCATTCCTCGTACGGTTGTCAATTGTTCTTTTGTCTGTATGGTTGGAGTGTTTTATACTGTAGTTGGTGGATTGGTACTAAGCTTTTCATTCTTTTAACTATTTCTGCAAGTTTTTGTTTGTTTTTACTTTCAGTGTTTACGTCTCGTCATTTTATGAGTTTTGATTTAACTACATTTCATTTTGGGGGAAATGCAAGCAGTCTTTCTTCATACTTGTTTTAATTCCTTCTTTTTCAACTGGTAAATTTGTATCTGTGCGTTATTTCTTTGATAAATGTCTTTTTTTTTTTTTTTTTAATTTTATTAAACTTTTTTGCCTTTTATGTTGTTTGCTGTTTGTCAGAATTGGTGGCTAGTTGAACTAACCCAATTCTTATCAAATTTTGTTTAGCAGTTTCAAGATCTCAAATTTCTGCTCCTCCTGGATTCTCAGTTCCTAGCAGAGCACCGCCTCCAGGCTTTTCTTCTCATGAGAGAGTGGATCAGCCTTTTGATGCACTTTCTGGTGAGCTGTCATATTATATGTTTGGATATTATGATATTACCGCTACGTTGCCTGTTTAAAGTCTCTAAAGCATCTCTTTCATTGGCTTAACAGGAAACCATTTGCTCGACTCTTCCTCCCTGTTGAGAAATACTTATCAGACACAGCATGCTGGAAATATCAGTAGCACTGGGGATATTGAATTTATTGATCCTGCAATTTTGGCTGTTGGTAAAGGGAGACTTCAAGGTGGGCTTAACAACCCTGGCTTAGATATGAGGTCTAATTTCCCCCCGCAGTTAAATGCCTTTGAAAATGAGGCAAGACTGCAGTTGATGATGCAAAGATCTCTCTCTCCGCACCAGAACCTAAGATATGCTGATGTTGGTGATAGTCTTAATTCTCTTAGCGACTCTTATGCCATTTCTTCAAGGCTGATGGACCAATCACAAGTGAACAATCTATCTCCATATGCACAGCTATCCATGCAACAGTCTAGAAATTCCCTGATTTCAAATGGCCACTGGGATGGGTGGAGTGAGGTCCAGGGTGGAAACAGTTTAGGTATGGCAGAGCTCCTTAGAAATGAGAGACTGGGGTTTAACAAATTCTATACTGGGTATGAAGAATCAAAGTTTCGGATGCCCAGTTCAGGTGACATATATAACAGAACATTTGGGATGTGATTTGTGTTGGAAACAAATTAATCGCTTGATTGGAGGTGGTGGATTACAGAAGAAAAATACTGATCTCATGGATGTTGATCGCGTAGTAGTTGAGGATGGGACTAACTCCGCTATAACTGGTCTCGTTGGGCAGGCTGATGAAGGATCAAATTCTTGAAAAGATGGGGCCTAAAAACCGGGTCTGGATACCAACAGGTGAGATAAATTAACTTGATTAATAATTTACTGGATTGAAAAGTTTTGATCTGCATTTGGCCATTTAACTAACTAGCAAGTGAAAGCGACATTTGGGTTTAACATTTGTGCCCTTTCATTTCAATTTTAATTGCGCCTATCTGGGCTATGTGGATGGAGTTTGTCTAATACAAGAGTATGCTTTTTGCAGGGTAGGTAAGGTGAGTTCTACAGATAAGTGTGTGTATTGCGGAATGCTGTATATGATGACAATGATATAAACTAGTAGGTTGATCCTCCATATATGTTCGAGTGTTTTGCTTCTAATTGCAGTTTAACCATAAAAATTTGGTTGTTCATCTCACTGCTTAAATAGATGAAATCAGATCCAATGTCCGTTTCCTCCATCTCTTCCCTCTTTCTTCTTTTTTACTTATTTGAGTGTTGTACAAACACAACCGCTTTGATTTGTGAGGAAGCTTGGACAATCTTAAGAAGCTTGGGTTGAATAACTATTTTTTAAAGTGCTTCTTTTAACACTTAATTTGCGTGGCTGGATTGGGTCTTGATGTCAATAATTAAATATGGTTTCTGTAGAGCAAGGAGAGGATAATCAATGCTCAAAACCTTATATTTTATAAGGTAAATGTCGTTTAATAATAATTTGCGTGGCAGGGTTTAATTTTATTTATGTTTTTTTTCAAATAAATGAAATATTGGTTGCCGAATAGTAAATTGACGAGTACTGTAAGGAAGAAATGTTAGATGCTCAAAACCTTATTATAAATGTCATATAAAGCGAAAAAGTCATTAACTAGTTTTAAGCCAAATGAAGAGGAAAATAGAAAATTGTAAATCATCTGGTTTGTCCTCGGACTTGAAAGTGGAACAGGATCAAGTTTTGTGTTTAATTACCAAATGATGATAATTCAATTTTTAGTTCAACAAGCTAGATTATCGTATCTGAAATTCTGAATATACCATAGTGCCTAATTAATTTTGGTCAATTACAAAATATATCATAAAGAAAGATGAAACACGACAAGTGTAGTGAAAAACTAGTTTATTATAGGCGTGAGGCAATTTTGTTGTACGAGTGTACTATTTAACCATATGGTAAACCGTATAAGTGAAATCTAATTGTGGTAGATAAAAGATTTACAGCATAATTCAAATCTAATCCCCTGATCCTCGGCTTCCCTTTTTTAAATATACATCAGACCTAACCCGGGGCGGGTCCATACCATAGTATTTACTTCCCTAAACAGAGCAGAGTCTAGAACTAAACGAACAATTTTAAACATTTATTTAATTGAAATACAGTATTGCATGTGTATAAGGAATGGTATGTAGCAATTAGCTGAGTTTTTTGTTTACTATAAAAATACATTAACTTGACATGTGGATTATTGTTTTAAAATAATACTTTGGTATTTGGGTGCTTTTTGTTTTGGTTTGGTCTCCTTAAAAGAATCACTGCCACCCACCCACAGTTACCACAGGTAAAGAACATTACACTAGGTTTCAATTGACGGCCTTTCAAACAGTTATCCAAATGTTACTTAAAAAGTTAAAACAAAGACAAAGTTATTAAAAGCATATGGTTTCCCTATCCCTATCCCCAAACAAACATGAAAAAACCTTCCTGACAATAGGGGTGTCTGTGTCTCATTCATTGCCACATATTATCTTTAAAAAGAATGTTTAAAAACAACAATAATAATCTAATAAAAATGAAACCCCACCAATCAAAAACCCTAACTCTAGCACCAAACCTAACCAAAACAACAAAGCGAAATGGGGCCATAAATGCAGTGTAAAAAAGATAAGAGTTGAACAAAAATCCAACTGGGTATTGTCCCACCATGTGTTCCAATAACCACAGTGAGATATGTGGTGCTCCTTTTAAGCCAATTCACTCATTATTCACAAAGTGAAGTGGGGTCGTTTTTTTTGTCCATTGCCATTTGGAGTATTTGCATTTGCGTACAAGAAAAAGGGTTTTGATTATATGCCTATGTTTTTCATGATGAAAGATTTGGCCATGTGGGACTAGTACTAACTGATTAGCCTTTGAAACCTTGGTGGCACAAATTTAAAGTCAAGCCCCACACTCCACCCCCCCCCCCCCCCCCCCCCCCCCCCCCCCCCCCAAAAAAAAAAAAAAAAGGGTAACTTGAGCTACATGGAAATGTTTTTGTTCTGTATACAGTCCTTTATGTAAATACTGCCGAAATGTTTTAGACGATCAAATTTTATTTTCTACTGTTTAGTTTAAGCATTTTTGTGTAGAAAAATATTTCTAGGTTTTTTTTTTTTTTTTTAAATCATTGAAAACACGCTATACAAGTTTTTAGTAAAGTGTCTACAAAAATACATATTGTATGATTACTTTCTTAATATAGAAAATTTTGTAAGATGGGTATATCACGATAATATTGCTTATAAATTTTCTCTCATAATATGATGAATTTATCTTTTTTTCTCTATTCATACATTATTATTTAGTGGGTAGTTTCTAGAATAAATATATGGGTAGACTTTATTATTTCTATGTTTAAAGTGTTTATTTATACAGGAAGAGCACTCAGATATTTTGGTGAATAAATAAATGTAATTGACTATTTAAGCTAAAAAAAATGAAGCAAAAACTATTGAAAAGAAAGGTAGTGTAGTAGTGTACCTGAATAATTTCACATCAAATCTTAGCTTTGCTTTGCATTATTTGAATGAGTCAATGAGTGTCCAAATTTAAGGATTCCTATTCTTTCACCAAAAGAGAAGATAGTGGGGACTTTGAAAAGATTCGCATTTATGGGTGGGTTCCCTTTTTAGGTCACATCTGCCTTGAAATAATTCTGTATTTATGCTCCCATATATCTCTTTTGTCATCCTATAAATTTATTTATGTTAGTGTTACTTCACTGTCACGTTTCTGGGTTTTCTTTTCTATTTCCTTTTTGTTCATATTATTGTCATTATTTTGTTTTTGTTTTAAAAACATTAACAAACAAAATTTCAATCATAATACAATTTTTTTTTTTATCAGTTTATAACAAATACATTTTTGGGTAGATAATATAAATGAGAATGGTGGCAATCTTTGTGTCCAGTAATTTCAAGTCTCAAATGATGATGGATGAAATCACAGAAACAATGAGAGTACCTTTTTTTGTTTTGGTTTTGTGTCGTGTATAGTTACTTAGTTTGATTGATGATATGGCAAATCAAGAAGAATCAAATAAAATCAAAATACTAATGAAAACTGGCAAATGGCAGTTGACATGGCAGCAGAAAGAGAGAGAGATTGATTTGACCAAACGATGATGCTCAATGAATAGTAACATCAAATTCCTGTGTTTTCATTTAATGTGATATGACACTTGTCATATATTAATAGTTGGTTGTATCCTCACCTATATTTTATTAAATTTAAATATCTTATTATTTTTATTCCAAGTTGTAGATTTTATCATTTCAGTTTTAAAACTTTAAAACACTAAATTATAATTATATTAAAAAATTGATGGTTGAGAGTAGTGTTTGATGGTTCATAATCAGAAAATAGTGGGGTACCATTCCAATGTGTCATTGGAAATGAAATTTTGATTGTTTAAAGTGATGTGACCATTGGGCAAAAAGGTATGTAATTCTATTTCTATCCAAGCTCTAACCTCAATAAGTATAGTTTGGTGCCTTTCAAATTTCAAGTGGGGAGATAGATTAGATCCCAGACAACAAAGTTATATGTGATTAAATAATAGTTAATAGACCGACACTTAAGGAGAATCTTTTCTGCTTATTATTCCTTCCCAATGTATGTACTATGGTCTATGTACTTATTCGGGTACATCAAACATTATGTAGTTAGTACATGTACACAAAAACAGGTTTCAAAATTGAGAATTCGAACAGACTGCCACCATGCATGTTCTTTCCAATATTGACTTGAGTTAATGACTTTTTTGCACCCAAATAATATATTAATGATACTTTTTTATTTATAAACTTTTAAAATACTATTTTATTATCTAAATTTATATTCTAATAACAAAAAGAAAACAAATTCGATCAAGGTTATTTGGGTTTTTAAATAATGAAAGTCGATGAATCTTTTAATAGTAGAAAATTGGATTTTGATAATTGGGATTGATTAAAATTCGACTTGGAATAAATGGTTGCGAAAACCCTAATCACTAGATTGCTGGTGATTGACTGATCAACAAGAGTCGGGTTTTGGCGAGTGATGATCGCAGAGAATAGTGGTGATATAAAATCGCAACGATGTCGAAATCGAAAACGAAATATAAATTTGAGTAGTAAAATGGTATTTTTAAAGTTTATAGGTAAAAAAGTATCATTAACTATTATTTGGGTGGACAAAAGTCATTTACTCCATTGCCTTTGAAAGATTATGAAGGGTCGATGGTTTAATTAGAAAACTGAAAGGCCAACAAACTTTGATGGCATTGGCTCGTTTGGTTTTCCACTACTAGAAAAGGAGGAGTGTGTGTGTGTGTGTACTAATAAATAGTACCGTTGTGCATTCAGTTGTTCCAACTTCACGCCTTTTGAGCAACTAAAGCTGTACTTGAGTTGTGCATGCATGAGATTATTTCAAGTGTTACGAGGTATTATTGTACATCAAAACCTATACTGTGGGTCATTCAAGTTAAATCATATTACTAAATATAACCCATAAGTAGTGAAACCTAATTAAACTTTCTTCCTTTTTGGAAGCTCTGCTCCCAGAGAATCTTTGTTTCAAAACAGATAGATAACCTACTCTTAACATTGAACTGCATAAAATAGATAATCACTGCAATAGTGGTAAAATCACTTCAAATGGGATTAGCATTTTCTTAATAGGGGGTGTACTTAAACAAAGAGTATAGTAGTAATGATATATCGAAGTCGGAAACTGAGTCCTTGCCGGGTATATGAATCAATATTTTGAATCATACAATTGGAATTTAAATACCACTGCTGTTATTGACCTGAATATTTAAATTTAAGGGTGAAGTGAAGATAGGCTATGGTGGTGGCTGTGGTGGCTTCATCTGATAAAAGAACTGAGAGGTGTTCGGAGCAGTGGTGGTGGATGGAGTGAAACAGAGATTCAGGGCTGCTGGGTTGAGAGGTTTTGATGAAAGAATGGCAGCGGTGGGAGGGGTAGCTGAAAATGAGAATCCTGATGATGCTGCAGTAGAGAACATTGGCATTGAGGTGGCACTGACATGACCATGCGTTTGCCATGCCCAATTTGGGAGACCTTGTGGAGGACCTAACTCAGTTCTCTTCTCTGTTGCTCTTTCCTGCCAAATAATTCAAAATTTATTATGAACAACACACATGTCAAGCATGTATTGGTTATTTTTTCTTTTTTTCAAAATTAAAGCAATTTCCATCAACATGCAATATTGTATCAACATCGCTTCACATTCCACAGCTTGGATAAATGACATCTAAAAGAACAGAAGGAAGAAAGAATTTAACCAAAGTAAACCAAAAAAAATTCCCAAAAAAATAAAACGATGATGTTTACCTCAGTCAGAAGAAAACTAGGATATACACCATTCCAGAAAATTGGGTTCTCAGAAGTCCTCATCCCTCTGGAAAGTGGATCACCCACTATTGCAGCAGTAGAGTTTTCCATCTGCAAAGCAGATCACAGAGAACATTATATATAGATAACTTTGAAGCTCAAATACAGATGTCATGCTTCATGGCCTTCTATCGTGAAGACCACATCAAATATCTAAATAATCTGTGCAAAGATGTATGACAAGAAGAAAAACTTTTGAGATGAGTGTTGCCAAGATCAAATTGTTGTGCAACTAGTCCAGTTAGAACAACTGGGTGTATAATACTAATAACAGACACTGAGGAATTGACTCTCAATTTGGAACTATTAAACAGAAACCAAAAATTAATTTTAATTCGAAATTACCTTTGAATTTCTTCCACCGTGCAAACCACTGCCATTTGCTGGAGATATCCCCAAGTTCAGGTCAAGATTATGCTCGCTGCCTACATAAAATAATTCAAATACCGATTTAGCAAGAAGTCTCTTATAGTTGTGTGGGAAAATTTTGTTGAATACAAAGCAAGCGAGCAATATCTTCACATACCTTCATTATTGGCCTCAGAGACCATGTCTCCTTCATATACGCTTGGCTCAAAGTTGGTGACCGCCTCCCTTCCATTACATTTGATAGCCGCCTTGTCATAAGCCCTAATTTCCAGAAAACCAAAAGGTAGACGTGTTGGAAGGAAGCCAATTGAGGTTGACAATTCAGGGTAATAAATTCAGAATTATTAGGACCTTGCAGCTTCTACTTCACTGTCGAATAGCCCAAGATAAATATACCTGCATGCAACCATCGTAATCTCCACGATGAAAACACCATCGCCAATTATTTCTTCTTTCAAATAGGCATCTTAGAATTGTTTTTCCATACAAGGAAAAAACACAGACAAGCCCATTGAGAATTAATTTGAACCAATTCTCGGTTCACCATAACAAGCGCTTTAACTTCCATTTTCCACATTCAAGTATGATATAAACCAAAATTTAAAATTCCATAAAAAGATTTCCTTACTTTTTGCCAAGAAACTGTCCCATTCGCGCTTCCCACCGGCCACATTTGTGAAGTGTCACCCCTCGATATTTTGAGCTTCCTCTTGAGAAACCGGTGCTCTGGCGACGTAGTATATGCACGAATTCTTCTTTGGTCAAATCCTTCATCTGCCCCATTAATCAACATCACATAAGAAACCACCATAACTACCTGACCATACAAAATAAAACCAGCTCCTTACTAATAAGGTGTCAGTTATCCAACCTGTTTCATTTCTTCCTGATAATCAGCAAGATTAAAATTGATGTCCGCATCAACGCCCCTGAACTTAATAGCAGCTCGATCATAAGCCCTGAATAAAATGTGTCGTTAGAAAACTGAAAGGCCAACAAACTTTGATGGCATTGGCTCGTTTGGTTTTCCACTACTAGAAAAGGAGGAGTGTGTGTGTGTGTGTACTAATAAATAGTACCGTTGTGCATTCAGTTGTTCCAACTTCACGCCTTTTGAGCAACTAAAGCTGTACTTGAGTTGTGCATGCATGAGATTATTTCAAGTGTTACGAGGTATTATTGTACATCAAAACCTATACTGTGGGTCATTCAAGTTAAATCATATTACTAAATATAACCCATAAGTAGTGAAACCTAATTAAACTTTCTTCCTTTTTGGAAGCTCTGCTCCCAGAGAATCTTTGTTTCAAAACAGATAGATAACCTACTCTTAACATTGAACTGCATAAAATAGATAATCACTGCAATAGTGGTAAAATCACTTCAAATGGGATTAGCATTTTCTTAATAGGGGGTGTACTTAAACAAAGAGTATAGTAGTAATGATATATCGAAGTCGGAAACTGAGTCCTTGCCGGGTATATGAATCAATATTTTGAATCATACAATTGGAATTTAAATACCACTGCTGTTATTGACCTGAATATTTAAATTTAAGGGTGAAGTGAAGATAGGCTATGGTGGTGGCTGTGGTGGCTTCATCTGATAAAAGAACTGAGAGGTGTTCGGAGCAGTGGTGGTGGATGGAGTGAAACAGAGATTCAGGGCTGCTGGGTTGAGAGGTTTTGATGAAAGAATGGCAGCGGTGGGAGGGGTAGCTGAAAATGAGAATCCTGATGATGCTGCAGTAGAGAACATTGGCATTGAGGTGGCACTGACATGACCATGCGTTTGCCATGCCCAATTTGGGAGACCTTGTGGAGGACCTAACTCAGTTCTCTTCTCTGTTGCTCTTTCCTGCCAAATAATTCAAAATTTATTATGAACAACACACATGTCAAGCATGTATTGGTTATTTTTTCTTTTTTTCAAAATTAAAGCAATTTCCATCAACATGCAATATTGTATCAACATCGCTTCACATTCCACAGCTTGGATAAATGACATCTAAAAGAACAGAAGGAAGAAAGAATTTAACCAAAGTAAACCAAAAAAAATTCCCAAAAAAATAAAACGATGATGTTTACCTCAGTCAGAAGAAAACTAGGATATACACCATTCCAGAAAATTGGGTTCTCAGAAGTCCTCATCCCTCTGGAAAGTGGATCACCCACTATTGCAGCAGTAGAGTTTTCCATCTGCAAAGCAGATCACAGAGAACATTATATATAGATAACTTTGAAGCTCAAATACAGATGTCATGCTTCATGGCCTTCTATCGTGAAGACCACATCAAATATCTAAATAATCTGTGCAAAGATGTATGACAAGAAGAAAAACTTTTGAGATGAGTGTTGCCAAGATCAAATTGTTGTGCAACTAGTCCAGTTAGAACAACTGGGTGTATAATACTAATAACAGACACTGAGGAATTGACTCTCAATTTGGAACTATTAAACAGAAACCAAAAATTAATTTTAATTCGAAATTACCTTTGAATTTCTTCCACCGTGCAAACCACTGCCATTTGCTGGAGATATCCCCAAGTTCAGGTCAAGATTATGCTCGCTGCCTACATAAAATAATTCAAATACCGATTTAGCAAGAAGTCTCTTATAGTTGTGTGGGAAAATTTTGTTGAATACAAAGCAAGCGAGCAATATCTTCACATACCTTCATTATTGGCCTCAGAGACCATGTCTCCTTCATATACGCTTGGCTCAAAGTTGGTGACCGCCTCCCTTCCATTACATTTGATAGCCGCCTTGTCATAAGCCCTAATTTCCAGAAAACCAAAAGGTAGACGTGTTGGAAGGAAGCCAATTGAGGTTGACAATTCAGGGTAATAAATTCAGAATTATTAGGACCTTGCAGCTTCTACTTCACTGTCGAATAGCCCAAGATAAATATACCTGCATGCAACCATCGTAATCTCCACGATGAAAACACCATCGCCAATTATTTCTTCTTTCAAATAGGCATCTTAGAATTGTTTTTCCATACAAGGAAAAAACACAGACAAGCCCATTGAGAATTAATTTGAACCAATTCTCGGTTCACCATAACAAGCGCTTTAACTTCCATTTTCCACATTCAAGTATGATATAAACCAAAATTTAAAATTCCATAAAAAGATTTCCTTACTTTTTGCCAAGAAACTGTCCCATTCGCGCTTCCCACCGGCCACATTTGTGAAGTGTCACCCCTCGATATTTTGAGCTTCCTCTTGAGAAACCGGTGCTCTGCCGACGTAGTATATGCACAAATTCTTCTTTGGTCATATCCTTCATCTGCCCCATTAATCAACATCACATAAGAAATCACCATAACTACCTGATCATACAAAATAAAACCAGCTCCTTACTAATAAGGTGTCAGTTATCCAACCTGTTTCATTTCTTCCTGATAATCAGCAAGATTAAAATTGATGTCCGCATCAACGCCCCTGAACTTAATAGCAGCTCGATCATAAGCCCTGAATAAAAGAAGCCCGACCTTTTTATTGAAATAGTTGATCCAAACTTAAATCAGCTTGAAAATGAGTCAACAAGTTTCTTTAAATTACAAGATTTATTTACCTAGCCGCAGCATGGGCAGTGTCAAATCCACCTAAAATTACGCAACAAGAAACCCATTTGATTAATTGATATACGCCAAAAGAAAGGGAAAATAAAAACAAACAAACTGTAATAACTTCCTTGATTAACCATAAATCAAATAAAAATAAAAATTACATAAAATCATATTCATACCCAGATACACTTGTTTCCCACAATCCCTGCACCAGAAATTAAAGCAAAAAAATTAATTAGAGTATTAAAATATATAAACTGATATATTCCGCAACCAAAAACATCCAAATACAAATGAAATTTGACTTCAATCACCGGAACTAAATAGAACAAAATCAACCAACATTAAAATGAAGCCCACAACCAAACACATCGAATGTTAGAGAAACAAAAATAAGTGTACCAGATATGAGATTCCCATCGACCAGTCCTTCTATAAAACGTGACTCCTCTATACTGTGAGCTCCTTGACCTGGGACCCCTCCTGCTCTTCTTCACTGCCTGTGACGGTTGCTGCACTACCCGCACCTCTCCTCCACCTTCTTGTAGATGTAGTTGCTGTGGCTGTGGCTGCTGTTGTTGTTTGTCAAATGTAAGATCGATCAAATTTCTAGAAGATTGTCCCTCGCAGCTCGCTAAGTCACCTCCATGTCGCTTAGTTCCTCCACTGACCGGAAAAAACGCAAACTCCTTTGTCACGACGTCGTTCTGGTTCTGGTTCTGGTTCTCATTTTCGTTCTCGTTTTGGCTTTTACCTCTGCCCTCACCGACCTTTAAAATGTCGAAATGGAAGGTGAAAACGCTGTTGTCACCGGCGTTGGCGCGTGTGGAGCACGACTCGTCGTCCCCGACATTGCTGCACGCGTCCGCATTGACGATAGATGAATTCGAGGTCCCCGACGAACCTTCAGGAAATTTCTCCAAGAACACCACCGAGTCGACTCGGTCGTCCACGTTCTGTTGAGTCGACTCGATCGACACCACATTTAGATTAAGATCCAACATAGCTCTCTTATATCACTAAATTCAACTCAAATTCAGCTTTATTTTTTTCAATACTCAGCTTCAGAACAGCGTAAATAAAGCATTCAAAGTTTAATCCAATCCAAAGGTTGAGATCGATCGGATCGGAATTATCAAATATTTTAAAAATTACGTAACAGTGATCAGAGCCGAGAATCTTAATTATGAAAGGAAGAAAACTTGAAAATGAAGAGTCAAACCAACGAGAAACTGAAGATTATAAAATACATATATATAGAATCAAAAGTTTGTTTTCTCTCTACGACTACCGCACAAGGTTCCAGGCGACCGTGCAGGTTAACCGGAACACAAAAACGTGTCGTTTATTCAGAGAGAAAGTGAAGCTCAGTGGAGCTTAGCATTTGCTCAATTAATCGGCAAGGAGTGGGAGGACGGAGCGAAAACATCGCCGACTAACTGAGTCCATGGTTTTAGAGAGAGAAAATTGTTTTAGTGAGAGGGAGAGCAAAGAAGGAGACGGGACGTGTGAGAGAACGTTTCAGACCCATTTTAAGAGGAGATGGAATATATAAACATTTTCTCTCTCATTGTAATGGAAACCGGCTGAGACGGTCACCCGGTTTCTTTATTTTGTTCGAGAGAGATTCTTTTTTATTGCTCGTACCGGTTATTTTAGTGGTCTCATAGATGGAAACACCCGTCTATAGTATAACTACCATACCTATACGCATTTATACATCTAACACGTACGTACATGTAGATCCAACTTCGTATTTTCATCAGTGTTTACGATACATCAATTTATAATAGCTTTCCACCCAGGTAATGACTTGATGACACTTTCTTAACTTTTAAAATACTATTTAAATTTGCATTCTTTTTCGATTCTAGTATTATTGTAACCCACATCATCACCATTCTCTTCTTCGATCATATCACTAGTCAAAACCCCTTAAACCTTACTCTTGTTGATCCCGTTAATCGTCAACAATCGAGTGATTAAGGTTTGTACAAATGCTCCTTCCAAGTTAAATTCTGATCAATCCTAACCATCAAACTTCAACTTTCCACTATAAAAAAACTCATCGATTCCCCTCTTCAAATGCTCCAACAGCCTATACTTAGTTTACTCTTATTCGCTGTCAGAATATAAACTTTGATAGTAAAATTGAATTTTAAAAATTTGTGGGTTGAAGAGTGTCATTAAGCCATTATTTGGGTGGGAAAAAGTCGGTAACTCATTTATAAATACAAAATTACCCTTATATTATTCTCGTAATTTTAATTTATATGGTCTTGTAATATGTAATTTATTATCATAAGGTACTATTAAGGCGTGGCTAACTTTTATTAATAAATTAATGATATGTGTTGCGGAAAAGCTGAATTAGAGAGAATTATTAGTGTGTTTTATTAAAGACATAATTAATTAGACAAAGGAAAAGGTTTTGCAAATCTATAAGGGTCCCAAGTTAATTTATGTCTATCTTTAGATTTTTTTTTTTAAAAATGATAATTACGTATTAATGTGAATTTTAATTGTTATTATTGATGTTAATATGTGTTTTATTGATAATGACATCAATCTAATATTTTCTCAAGATAAATTAAAACCCAAATATGATATGTAACAAGTATTGTTATGCATACAAAATCAAGGCTGACGTAAGCTTACACCAGCGAATACCAATCAGAGTTCATGAAGGTTTTGCACCGTTCACGATTTGTCATGTCGTCCTAAGACAGAGAGAATACGTCTGTCACCAACTCAGCAGATTTAGGTTTTGTCTACAAGTGAATGGGGACCGCACACTTGGCCAAACCCCAGATAATTTGAAGATATTTCTTAAGTTATTAACTAATATGATGCAATAAAGGACTTGCACGACACCAACCCACTTGTAGGTTTATAATCATCACCTTGAATTCAACAGCTATAAATAGAGGACTCCCTCTCACAAATTTGGGATCTCTCTGATTTTCGTAACAATAAATAGTAAAGACAAACCACAGGGAAGAGGCTGGTTTAATATTCACTCTGAATACCAAGCTTTTCTATCTTTGTTTACTGTTCATGACCTTTTGTATTACACTTATATAAAAGAAATAGTAGATGTAGAAATCGCTTTAAGCATCCGAACAACTATAAAATTCTTTGTCTTATTTATTATGAAGTCTTTGCACTCTATTGTAGCCTTATCCTAACTTAAATTAATCACGTGTGATTTTTAAGACCTACTTTACACTTTATACGTGCAATATCGTTAGTGTCAAAATCAAGCATCAACAAGGATATAATTACTTATATTAAAACCCAAATATTATTTAATTATTAAATAGACATTTTTAACCTTTTTTTTTTTTTTTTTTTTTTTTTTGTTTTTGCATTAGTGATTATGGTTTGATCCTGTTTCAGGAGGTTCTAGTGGGTTCTTGATGTGGCCGCTGCTCCTCTCTTGGCCGTGTAAGGGCCATTGTATAGCCTCCTTGGTCCCTTTTCTTTTTGGTTGTCCAGGTGGTTGGGTGTGGCGTGTAAAGGTGTTCTTGCTAGCTTTTTTTTTTCTTCTGGTTAGGCGGCATCCCTCTTTGTTTAGGGTCGTGCTTCTATGATGAAATTATCACCATATGTGATATTGGATTAGTTGATGGCTAAAACCAAATATATGCGGTTATTCTTTAAACTTCACTCCTAAGCATTTAATATTGTTACATTCATCTCTTGTTAATTGTACTAGCAAACCTTTTCTTTGTTCAATTCTTTACAATTTTTTTTTATAAAAATACCCATATTCAAAATAAATGATTTAATTGCTTTTATTTAAAATGATATTTATAGGTTCTCCCTAATCGAAAAATTGGTTAATAAAAAAATTGAAAGAAACAGAGAGTGAATTTTTTTTTTTCTTCATTGTTGTTTATACTTCCTTAAAAATTAAAATAGCTCTTAAAATGTTTAAAAAAAAAAAAATGGAAGCAAAATTAATGTCCTCTTTCTATATCCAAATCATATATAAGATGTTAAAATAAGGTAAAAAAAAACCAACTCTCTATTATCATGCTCCTCTTCCTCCAACATCTATTAAGACCCTAAACCTTAAACGAGGTGTCTTGGCCATTTGCACGTCTCAACTAATATTCAGAGTTCATGAATATCATACAAACTCATGTACCTCATTTACCGTACCTCAAATAATCTTCGAGGTTTATTGAACATTCTATAAATTTAATGTTCCAGATAAGCCATAATTTAGTAGATGACTTTAAAATGGTTTGAACCATAAAGTTAATAAAAGAAACAAACCTTCTTGATCATCAGGCCAATACTTTAGATTAATCTATCAAAAGTTGCGTAAACTAAAGTTTGATTTAAATTAACACAGAATGTGACAACAAATTTTTACTTCCATTAGAAAAAAAATATATAAAACTTAAACTCTGATAGAAAAAATTCAGATCATTTTTACATACTCTATATATGCTATCACTTTCATCGTGAGGCAGTGTATATAATTTAATTTAAATCTGATAAAATTAAATTAATTTTCTGAGTACCTAAGATCTGATTAGATATATAGGTTCATTCAATAATGACCGCTTGTGGACAGTGTGACTTGATTCCTTGTATGTCGTAGTATGAGGACCACATGGTCTACTTCGAACTGCCTATTTAGATGGTGATCAGTGGACTTTTAAACAACTTGCTGATACAGTGGTCCTAGATCAAACGGTTGGGGTTAATTATTCCTCTCTCTGATTTTCTTAATCTCATCATAACCATAGTTCCTCTTCACATCCGATCCACTCCACGAAACATAAAATTTATTATTATTTCTCCATGACCTTTCGCTTTATGATTTTCCGTGGTCCTACAAATATTTTTGAATAATAAATACAATGCAAATAAACAAAAACAGTTGAAAATAGAAATGCGTATCATACTTTATAAAGAACCCAACAAACCTGCGAAACGAAATTATTGATGGAGGATTTTAATATTATTATAACACGTGTCAGCGAGTGGTATCCGTACGTAGTCAGCTGCCCAAACTCTGACAGCTGTCTATACTGCCTACCCCAACTGACCGTAAATTTTTATTAAACAAAAGAAAATGGAGAAGGGAATCTGTCTATGTTAGCTAATTCCCGTCTTTGTCCTTAGGAATTCGTAAAATTCATCAGCGTGTCCCCTGCGGCGGGCCAGTTTGCCAGCACGAGTAACACGTTCTTTTATTTCTTTTTGGTTGTTATTACAGTGGTCATATGTTAATCACGGTTTCCTACAGGACAAAAGTAGCATTCCTTGGCTGCAAAAGGCAAAAGCTCACCGTATTGGGATATTTGATTTCTTAAAAGACTTTGAGGCCAGTTGGCTCAATAAAATTTGATTTCTCACCTTTTATTTACATGTAAGATATGGGGTGTGAGATAATTTATGTTTTACAAGCAATTTTTTATTAAAGTAGTGATAAGAGTTTGTTAGTTTATCTTTTATTGATAATATGTGTATATTTTCTCTCCTCAATATAGGTATAGACCTTTTTTTTTTTTCGTGACTGAGGGTGTATCTAAACTAATTTACTGTAACTTCAATAAATCTCTTAAGACCTAAAGTTGACGATAAGGTAAACCTCTCAATGGTTACCCTATTAGGACTTATAGAGATTCAAACTCAAGATTTCATAAGATCTCTTTTTGTTTTTTTACTCTTAGATCATGTAGTGGTAGTTAATATATTTGTTAAATACTGTCATGTGATATATTTTTCTCTCCTTACTAAACACGAGTAAATATATGTTTAAACTTGTTATAATAAGATAGTAACTTCCTAGGATTAGAAAATTAATCAAATTCTTTTATAAAGTGGGGAACTTAGCCGCACAATTTGACCATGGAATCTAAGAAAATGGACATTTTGCTTTTCTTGGCTTTTAGAAACATCAAATCTTGATATTTTTTGTTTTTGTCAAAAGTGTTTTACTATTTGACTGTCGCCTTTTTCCATTTGCCCTTTTTACAAGATTCTAAGTTTGTTACTTTTGTTTAAAATCGAGCTTAATCAATCTAATTAATCTTAGATGTTTAATATAGGACGGACACGT
Organism: Pistacia vera; assembly: GCF_008641045.1. Classification (NCBI taxonomy): domain Eukaryota; kingdom Viridiplantae; phylum Streptophyta; class Magnoliopsida; order Sapindales; family Anacardiaceae; genus Pistacia; species Pistacia vera. Next base: position 66,607 of record NW_022196294.1, read on the forward strand.
ATACTTACTTTATTGTTTTGACGTTTAATGATATAAGTTTATGTAACAAGATTTCTCAAAGTGTTTTAAGCATGTGCCTTAAATCTTTATTGACATCTTGGTTGAAAATCCTACAATTTTACAAAAGGTTTTACCGTTAATTCTAGGTAATACCAAAACATCAAAATCTAACTACCTTTAAATTATCGAGTAATTCGATAGAGATTCTTAGTATTTATTCAAAATGTCTTAAATTAAATCCTTCAGACACTAAAACTCAATTCAACTAAATATAAGAGTATAAGTACTATATGTTATTCTAAATTATATTTCCATTATTGTACTTGAACTTTTCTAGAATGTTAAATTTAAAGTGTCGCTTCATTGGGACACTTCCCCCTTCTCCGTTAATTCCAAGCCCAAGCCACCTACCATCGTGTACTTCCCCAAACTTAAGCTGCCAAAAATTACCTAACTCAATTCTATAAATTATTAAAATAACAAAGGCAATCCAAACCAATTACATTAATAGAACAAAATTAGGCTATAATAAATATTAATACAATATATTTTTTCAACGGCTACCCTAACCATTTAATACAAACCTACTTAGATGTGAATTCTAGATGAGCTCTTAAATCTTAAATATTATGTCTATAGCACATGTTGATGAGTTAGTGTTAATTGGGCGTGTGAACTTATACATCCATATTTAGCAATTGACTGGACCCTCCTATTTAACTCAATTATAATATATATAATTGATTAATAATGTAATGAAATTTTTGTAAGAATTAAAGAAAAATAGTGTTATTTAATGAGCATAATAGAGATAAAATTTTATATATGAAAGTTGAAAAAATGAAAATACAAGTGGGGAAATAAATAAATAAAAGGCAAATGGAAAGAGAGAGGAGAGAGAAGAGTGGCATTTAAAGGCATAGACTGATGTGTGTGTGTGGGGCAGTCACAAAAATAATATTGAAAATTGAGTACCTTCCTCTTAAGGCAAACCTCTTACCCTTAAAACTTTTTGATTAACTTATTTTCCAATTTTGGTAATTTCCCTACCACCACTACCACCATCACCATCACACCATCGTTATCATTATCATTTCTCTTTCTCTCTCACCGGCTATCCCGGTTTCACCCAATCGCCAAAACCTAATCCCTAAAAATCTCTCTCCTTTCCAATCACCACTCGCCCCCTGGCCCCTCTTGTCCACCTCCACCTACTTTTCCCATTTCAATCTCATCCCACGGCTCTCCTTCTCTCACATTTCCTACGAGGTTGGAAACAGTTGGATATTTTAAGACTCACCAACCAATGATAATTTATTTTATTGCATTTTTGTCTTGTGAAAATACCCTCTCATTATTGAGTGGAAAAGCTCCACTCCACTATGCATGAATTAGATTTAATACAGTTTCCCCTCCCCTAATTTTACTTCAATAATTTCCTCAAATATTTGAAATAACAATTTACTCTTAATTCTAACGTTCGATTGACCAGTAATGGGTCATATTAAAACGATTTTGTCATGCTGATATAATGTGGACCTATCTTTTTTCCAATGAATCATGTTATTCAACTAATATAACTTTGACAACAAAAAGTAAATTATTATTTTAGATATAGGAGAAGATTGTTTCAATAAATATCCTTTAGACAAGAAATTGCATTAAACAATCACCATTGGGTGGGTTGATGACCATGTAGACTCTTACTCAATCGTCAATTCCAAAGCCTCCGGGATAAGTTGCGCTTGCCCGTAGCTGGTTCAACATCCACGATGATAAAAAAAAATATATATATATTATTGCATTAAACCCAAATGATTAATATAATTGGTGTAAACAGGTTATAGATACCAAATTTTAGGAAAGCAGAATAATTATTGTGGGATTTAATAGTTTATATTTGATTTTGTTTTTTAATATAATAAATTACATTTTATAAAATCATTTTTATTTACAGTTAACAGGTAACATGTGAAAATGAGAGGAAGGATTGAAGGCATGCCAAGAAGCTCATTTATAAGTGCATGGAATTTGTCATCCGAATCAGAACCAATGGAAAACTTAGGAGTGGCGTTGAAATTTTACCACAAAAAAAAGAATGTAAAATATTGAAGGCATTTTTTGTGTGTTAGAGAACTCATACACTCACTTTATACATAGATGATATTCGTTTTCCTGTACAATTTGCCTGTACCCACCAAAAGAAACAACAAAAGCACGCCTTATAACCACGTCCTTGGAAATGTCGTATCACTCCAACACCAAAATACAAAACATTAAAGAACCTGTCTAGTTTTTGCCTCTTCGTTTTTTTAATTTTTTTAATTTTTTTTTTATGTTAAGACTGCCTAGAGGTATAAAGCGAATGTCTTTTTAATGTAAAAATTGATTATGGATCTTTTTATTTAAAAAGATTAAAAATATATATCTTCTAATTCTAATGCTTTAACATGATCATTTTTACACCTAAAATTTAGGTGATAACCAATCAATTTTTACCCCTAAAAGATTTAGGTGGATAACCAAATCATTTCTACACGAGGTTGTAGTGGATTTAGTTTTTTTCAGTTGGGTTTGTATTTGTGTTGTCAAACACATTACGACTTTGAGGAAAAAAAAAAAAAAATCATATTCACCACAATTCAATTATCTGAAAAGAATGATTAATGTGATATACTTATGGACCACTCTTTTAGAGAATGTGTGAACCAACCCTAATTACAGGAGAGTTAATGAGGCCTTTTGGTGGTCTCTTTAAAGAACTCTCTTGCTTGCTAGAGGTTGTGATGGATTTTCCATTGTATTTTATTTGTTTCCCCTTTTTTTTTTTTTTTTTTTTTTTTTGTATAAACTAACTGTCGCGAGAAGAAATTGATAAGTTTAAATATTTTGAATCTAATTTTATATTCATTGGATGTTTACTTTTTTATCATAATTATTTAATTTTCAATACTTTTTTCTTGTACATCCTGGAACAATTAATTTTAAATACAAAATGGCATTATTTATTGAAAATGTTATCTTTACAAAGACAAGTAACATTATCCAGAAGAAAAAAAAAAAAAAAAAAAGAGAGACAGAGACAGAGAGAGAAAAATCCATGAAGTCACGAGTGATGATTGGCTTTTCATGCCCTCTTTATATATGTCTTTGTAAAACTAGCATTGCTCTATTTTATTTTAAATTCATATTCAAACTTCAAAATTTTCTAACTCCGTTATGATTAGTAGTTCTGCATCTTTTGATGTTTCCAAAAGAAACGTGACTCATGCTTTAGTAAAGTCAAATAAATACTAGCTGTGTTTATAATTTAATTGATAACCCAAAAATTATACGACAAGTTACCAAATTTTAATGATATTTTTAACTATAATTATGTCAATCAATAATTTTAAAAAAAAAAAATCAATGGATAGATTAATCTATTAAAATGATAGAATATTATAGTTTATCTTTTTTCCTTTCAAGGTCAGAATTAATCTTAAATTCTAGTGATTGATTATATCATATTTCTAACTTATAGTAAAATTAAAAATCATTAAATTTTATTCCACTAAAGAGAAATTTAAAATTTGATGGAATAAAAAAAAATTTATACAAATACATAAGGAATAAGATAAGACTTTAATAACTATTTCTGGGTGATCGGGTGGTTTGATATAGACTTTTGAGTATATTACTTGAAAGGTCATGAGTTCGAGTCTTTACTCGATTGCTAATAGAGGTAACCACTGAAATTTTTACCCAATCGCTAATTCTAGGATTTTGAAAGATTAATTGAGGTACGCGTAAACCTACCCGGAGACCTCCGATCATTAAAAAAAAAAAAAATAGGACTTTAATAAAGCTCATTAATTTATAATAACAAAGAACTAATGATTTGTAATGATCTAATTTCATGATTCACACCATAATGTGATTAAAAAAAAAAAAAAAGCATGACAAAATCCAAAAATGTGTAACATGCTAACACATGAAACGTGAAGTTTGAACATAGCTCTAAAATTCTTGAAGATTTGAAAATCGAGTATTTCCTTTTTTCTTTTCTTTTTTATAATAATAAAATAAGAATTAGGCAAGTACAAATGACTGAATGAGATATCCTCTTTTGGTAGGTCTGTTGTCGGCAAGACGTGTACGAGGTTTAGACCTAGGGAGACGTGGACGCTTAATATCCATTCATAGAAAGTCTTTTGCCAAATAAATTAAGCCTAACAATTGGTCAAACTTTCCATTTTTATGTTTATTTTATTAAAAATAAAATCATTATCACATTGAAATATATGTTTATTTTATTATTTGTCACTCCTTTCAAGTTTCAACTAGCAAGTATATTATTGGTTTAGTTTGAAAATGAACGATGGGAAATGAAATGCTTCTATCTTAAGAAATCACAAAAGTACCCCTCGGCCCCTCCACTATCATGGGCCACGGGGCCATTTGCCGTGTAGAGGCCGGCTAACGTGCGGTCAATATCAGGCTATCATTTTTAAGTCTTATGAAAAAGGACACCTGGCATTTGTTGCTTTCGGAGATGGGCCATCCTAAAATTAAGATGGCTTTACATTTCCTATCTATATCGTATCATGCTTCTGTGCTTTTTCCATCAATTTCTAAATTTCGATTCATTCTAATTCTATGCCCATAGTCTGATATAAACCTATCAATCAAAAGCCCTCTTTTATTGTTGCTTGCAAGTAAATAAGGTGATTTATTCTTCCCGTCATAAAAATTTCAATTGCATCCGTAGACAAGAAATTGCATTAAACAATCACCATTGGGTGGGTTGATGACCATTGAGACTCTTATCAATCGTCAATTCCAAAGCCTCCGTGGGATAAGTTGCGCTTGCCCGTAAGCTGGTTCAAACATCCACGATGAAAAAAAAAATATATATATATATATGCATTAAACCCAAATGAAGTTAATATAATTGGTGTAAACAGGTTATAGAATACCAAATTTTAGGAAAGCAAGAATAATTATGTGGGATTTAATAGTTTATTTGATTTTGTTTTTTAAATATAAATAATTACATTTTAATGTAAAATCATTTTTATTTACAGTTAACAGGTAACATGTGAAAAATGAGAGGAAGGATTGAAGGCATGCCAAGAAGCTCATTTTATAAGTGCATGGAATTTGTCATCCGAATCAGAACCAATGGAAAAACTTAGGAGTGGCGTTGAAATTTTAACCACAAAAAAAAAATGTAAAATATTGAAGGCATTTTTGTGTGTGTAGAGAACTCATTACACTCACTTTATACATAGATGATATTCGTTTTCCTGTACAAATTTGCCTGTACCCACAAAAAGAAACAACAAAAGCACGCCTTATAACCACGTCCTTGGAAATGTCGTATCACTCCAACAACACAAATACAAAACATTAAAGAACCTGTCTAGTTTTTGCCTCTTCGTTTTTTTAATTTTTTAATTTTTTTTTTATGTTAAGACTGCCTAGAGGTATAAAGCGAATGTCTTAAATGTAAAAAAATGATTATTCGGATCTTTTTATTTAAAAAGATTAAAAATATATATCTTCTAATTCTAATGCTTTAACATGATAATTTTTACACCTAAAAATTTAGGGGATAACCAAATCAATTTTTACACCTAAAAGATTTAGGTGGATAACCAAATCAATTTCTACACGAGGTTGTAGTGGATTTAGTTTTTTTCAGTTGGGTTTGTATTGTGTTGTCAACACAAATTACGACTTTGAGGAAAAAAAAAAAAAATCATATTCACCACAATAATTATCTGAAAGAATGATTAATGTGGATAATTTATGGACCACTCTTTTAGAGAATGTGTGAACTCAACCCTAATTACAGGAGAGTTAATGAGGCCTTTTGGTGGTCTCTTTTAAAGAACTCTCTTGCTTGCTAGAGGTTGTGATGGATTTTCCATTGTATTTATTTGTTTCCCCTTTTTTTTTTTTTTTTTTTTTTTGTTTGGTTATAAACTAACTGTCGCGAGAGAGAAATTATGATAAGTTTAATATTTTGAAATCTAATTTATATTCATGGATGTTTACTTTTTATCATAATTATTTAATTTTCAATACTTTTTTCTTGTACATATCCTGGAACAATAATTTTAAATACAAATGGCATTATTTATTGAAAAATGTTATCTTTACAAAGACAAGTAACATTATCCAGAAGAAAAAAAAAAAAAAAAAGAGAGAGACAGAGACAGAGAGAGAAAAATCTGTGGGATGATTTGATTTCTTAAAAGACTTTGAGGCCAGTTGGCTCAATAAAATTTGATTTCTCACCTTTTATTTACATGTAAAGATATGGGGTGTGAGATAATATTATGTTTACAAGCCATTTTTTATTAAAAGTAGTGATAAGAGTTTGTTAGTTTATCTTTTATTGATAATATGTGATATATTTCTCTCCTCAATATATGTATAGACCTTTTTTTTTTTTCGTGACTGAGGGTGTATCTAAACTAATTTACGTATACTTCAATAAATCTCTTAAGACCTAAAGTTGACGATAAGGTAAACCTCTCAATGGTTACCCTATTAGGACTTATAGAGATTCAAACTCAAGAGTTCATAAGATCTCTTTTTGTTTTTTTACTCTTAGATCATGTAGTGGTAGTTAATATATTTTGTTAAATACTGTCATGTGATATATTTTTCTCTCCTTACTAAACACGAGTAAAATATATGTTTAAACTTGTTATAATAAGATAGTAACTTCCTAGGATTAGAAAATTAATCAAATTCTTTTATAAAGTGGGGAACTTAGCCGCACAATTTGACCATGGAATCTAAGAAAATGGACATTTTGCTTTTCTTGGCTTTTAGAAAACATCAAATCTTGAATTATTTTTGTTTTTGTCAAAAGTGTATCACTATTTGACTGTCGCCTTTTTCCATTTGCCCTTTTTACAAGATTCTAAAGTTTTTTACTTCTGTTTAATAACCTTAATCAATCTAATTAATTTTAGATGTTTAATAAAGGACGGACACGTGTACTTACTTTATTGTTTTGACGTTTAACGATATAAGTTTATGTAACTAGATTTCTCAAAGTGTTTTAAGCATGTGCCTTAAATTCTTTATTGACATCTTGGTTGAAAATCCTACAATTTTACAAAAGGTTTTACCGTTAATTCTAGGTAATACCAAAACATCAAAATCTAACTATCTTTAAATTATCGAGTAATTCGATAGAGATTCTTAGTATATTATTCAAAATGTCTTAAATTTAAATTCTTCAGACACTAAAACTCAATTTCAACTAAATATAAAGAGTATAAGTACTATATGTTATTCTAAATTATATTTCCATTATTGTACTTGAACTTTTCTAGAATGTTAAATTTAAAGTGTCGCTTCATTGTGACACTTCCCCCTTCTCCATTAATTCCAAGCCCAAGCCACCTACCATGCGTGTACTTCCCCAAACTTAAGCTGCCAAAAATTACCTAACTCAATTCTATAAATTATTAAAAAAATAACAAAGGCAAATCTCAAACCAAATTACATTAATATGAACATAAATTAAGGCTATAATATAAATATTATATACAATATATATTTTTTCAACGGGTAAGCTAACCATTTAATACCAACCTACTTAGATGTGAATTCTAGATTAAGCTCTTAAATCTCAATTATTATGTCTATAGCATGTGTTGATGAGTTGGTGTTAATTTGGTGTGTGAACTTATACATCCATATTTTAGCAAGTGACATGGACCCTCCTATTTAACTCAATTATATATATATATAATTGATTAATAATGTAATTTGAAATTTTTGTAAGAATTAAAGAAAAATAGTGTTAATTTAATGAGCATAATAGAGATAAAATTTTATATATGAAAGTTGAAAAAATGAAAATACAAGTGGGGAAATAAATAAAAGGCAAATGGAAAGAGAGAGAGAGAGAGAGAGAGAGTGGCATTTAAAGGCATAGACTGAGTGTGTGTGTGGGGGCAGTCACAAAAATTAAATATTGAAAATTGAGTACCTTCCTCTTAAGGCAAACCTCTTACCTTAAAACTTTTTGATTAACTTATTTTCCAATTTTGGTAATTTCCCTACCACCACTACCACCATCACCATCACCACCATCGTTATCATTATCATTTCTCTTTCTGTCTCACCGGCTATACCCGGTTTCACCCAATCGCCAAAACCTAATCCCTAAAAATCTCTTCTCTTTCCAATCACCACTCGCCACCTGGCCCCTCTTGTCCACCTCCACCTACTCTTTCGTTTTTAAATCTCACATCCCACGGCTCTCCTTTCTTCACATTTCCTATGAGGTTGGAAACAGTTGGATATTTTTAAGACTCACACAACCAAAATGATAATATATTTTATTGCATTTTTGTCTTGTGAAAATACCCTCTCATTATTGAGTGGAAAAGCTCCACTCCACTATTGCATGAATTAGATTTAATACATTTTCCCCTCCCCTAATTTTACTTCAATAAATTTCCTCAAATATTTGAAATAACAATTTACTCTTAATTCTAACGTTCGATTGACCAACTAATGGGTCATATTAAAACGATTTTGTCATGCTGATATAAATGTGAACCTATCTTTAGTCTTCCAATGAGAATCACGTTATTCAACTAATATAACTTTGACAACAAAAAGTAAATTATTATTTTAGATAATTAAGGAGAAGATTGTTATTCAATAAAACCTTTAGATAAGAAATTGCATTAAACAATCACCATTGGGTGGGCTGATGATCATAGAGAGTCTTACTCAACCATCAATTCCAAAACATTCGTGGGATAAGTTGAGCTTGCCCGTAAGCTGGTTCAAACATCCACGATGATAAAAAAAAAATATATATATATATTGCATTAAACCCAAATGAAGTTAATATAATTGGTGTAAACAGGTTATAGAATACCAAATTTTAGGAAAGCAAGAATAATTATTGTGGGATTTAATAGTTTATATTTGATTTTTTTTTCATATATAAATAAATTACATTTTAATGTAAAATCATTTTTATTTACAGTTAACAGGTAACATGTGAAAAATGAGAGGAAGGATTGAAGGCATGCCAAGAAGCTCATTTTATAAGTGCATGGAATTTGTCATCCGAATCACAACCAATGGAAAAACTTAGGAGTGGCGTTGAATTTTTTAACCACAAAAAAAGAATGTAAAATATTGAAGGCATTTTTTGTGTGTGTACTGTGTAGTGTAGAGAACTCATTACACTCACTTTATACATAGATGATATTCGTTTTCCTGTACAAATTTGCTTGTACCCACCAAAAAGAAACAAACAAAAGCACGCCTTATAACCACGTCCTTGGAAATATCGTATCACTCCAACAACACAAATACAAAACATTAAAGAACCTGTCTAGTTTTTGCCTCTTCGTTTTTTTAATTTTTTTAATTTTTTTTTTATGTTAAGACTGCCTAGAGGTATAAAAGCGAATGTCTTTTTAAATGTAAAAAAATTGATTATTCGGATCTTTTTTATTTAAAAAGATTAAAAATATATATCTTCTAATTCTAATGCTTTAACATGATCAATTTTTACACCTAAAAATTTAGGTGGATAACCAAATCAATTTTTACACCTAAAAGATTTAGGTGGATAACCAAATCAATTTCTACACGAGGTTGTAGTGGATTTAGTTTTTTTCAGTTGGGTTTGTATTGTGTTGTCAACACAAATTACGACTTTGAGGAAAAAAAAAAAAAAATCATATTCACCACAATATCAATTATCTGAAAAGAATGATTAATGTGGATATACTTTATGGACCACTCTTTTAGAGAATGTGTGAACTCAACCCTAATTACAGGAGAGTTAATGAGGCCTTTTGGTGGTCTCTTTTAAAGAACTCTCTTGCTTGCTAGAGGTTGTGATGGATTTTCCATTGTATTTTATTTGTTTCCCCTTTTTTTTTTTTTTTTTTTTTTTTTTNATACAATAAAAAGAGAGTTAACGAGCCCTTTTAGCAGAGTCCCTTTTAAGGAAATCTCTTGTTCATATGTGCGACGTTGTGAATCTTGTGATTCCATTGTATTTTATTTTTTTCCCTTTATTTATTTATTTATTTTTTTGTTATAAACTAACTGTCATGAGAGAGAAATTATGATAAGTTTAAATATTTTGAAATCTAATTTATATTCATTAGATGTTTACTTTTTTATCATAATTATTTAATTTTCAATACTTTTTTCTTGTACATATCCTGGAACAATTGATTTTAAATACAAAAGGGCATTATTTTATTTTAAATTCATATTCAAACTTCAAAATTTTCTAACTCTGTTATGATTAGGAGAACGCTTCTGCATCTTTTGATGTTTCCATAAGTAACGTGACTCATGCTTTAGTAAAGCCAAATAAATACTAGCTTTGTGTATAATTTAATTGATAACCCAAAAATTATATGACAAGTTACCAAATTTTAATGATATTTTTAACTATAATTATGTCAATCAATAATTAAAAAAAAAAAAAAATCAATGGATAGATTAATCTATTAAAATGATAGAATATTATAGTTTATCTTTTTTCCTTTCAAGGTCAGAATTAATCTTAAATTCTATTGATTGATTATATCATATTTCTAACTTATAGTAAAATTAAAAATCATTAAATTTTATTCCACTAAAGAGAAATTTAAAATTTGATGGAATAAAAAAAAATTATACAAATACATAAGGAATAAGATAAGACTTTAATAACAACTAATGGGTGGTTGAGTGGTTTGATAGGGACTTTTGAGTATATTAATTAAAAGATCATGAGTTTGAATCCTTACTCGGTTACTAATAGAGGTAACCACTGAAACTTTTACCCAATCGGCAATTCTAGGGTCCTGGAAGATTAATTGAGGTACACGTAAACCTATCCGAAAACCTCTGATCATAAAAAAAAAAAAAAAAATAGGGCTATAGTATTCCCAAAAATGTTAAATAGTAAAATGTTATTATTCCAAAAATATTATTCTATATTTTTCAATTTCTTTTAAACCTCATAAATTTGTTAATTTAACTAAAACCCCCATATATTTTTTTTAGAAATTGCAAAAATACTTCGACCACCCTCTGACGGTGGTGGCCGACTGTCCGTATTTAATGGATGGGTTGGGGATGTTTTTGTTAACTTTTAATATTTTATTATAGGAGTGTTTAGTAAATAAACAAACATGGAGAATATTTTTATTAATTTCCAAATCCTACATAATAATACCCGGTCAATTTAACTTTTTTCAAAAGATTATCCTAAAAACTATCAGAATAATGAATCAAACGGAACCCTATTTTAATAAAGCTCATTAATTTATAATAACAAAGAACTAATGATTTGTAATGATCTAATTTCATGATTCACATCATAATGTGATTAAAAAAAAAAAAGCATGACAAAATCCAAAAATGTGTAACATGCTAACACATGAAACGTGAAGTTTGAACATAGCTCTAAAATTCTTGAAGATTTGAAAATCCAAAAATGTGTAACATGCTAACACTTGTATTTCCTTTTTTCTTTTTCTTTTCTATGAAATGGACATTTTGCTTTTCTTGGTTTTTAGAAAACATCAAATCTTGAATATTTTGTTTTTTGTCAAAAGTGTATCACTATTTGACTGTCGCCTTTTCCATTTGCCCTTTTTACAAGATTCTAAAGTTTTTTACTTCTGTTTAATAACCTTAATCATCTAATTAATTTAGATGTTTAATAAAGGACGGACACGGTACTTACTTATTTGTTTTGACGTTTACGATATAAGTTATGTAACTAGATTTCTCAAAGTGTTTTAAGCATGTGCCTTAAATTCTTTTTGGCATCTCTGGTTGAAAATCCTACAATTTCACAAAAGGTTTTTTCATTTCTTACGTTAATTCAAGGTAATACTAAAACATTAAAATTTAATTATTGTCAAGTAGTTCGATAGAGACTCTTAATATATTATTCAAGATAATTGAATTTGAATTCTCCTTGACTTAATATATTATTCAAGATATCTTAAATTCGAATTCTCCACGATTATAATAAGAATGTATATTAAAACTCGTTATTTTAAATTATATTCCTTTATTGTACTTGGAACTTTTCTAGAATGTAAATTTAAAGCGTCGCTTCATTGTGACACTTCCCCCTCTCCATTAATTCCAAGCCCAAGCCACCAACCATACGTGCACTTCCCCATAAGCTGCCAAATTACCACTCAATTCTATAAATTATTAAAAAACAACAAGGCAATCTCAACCAAATTACATTAATTAAGGCTGTAATATAAATATATATGCATATATATTTTTTCAACGGGTAAGCTACCATTTAATACAACCTACTTAGATGTGAATTCTAGATTAAGCTCTTAAATCTCAATTATTATGTCTATAGCATGTGTTGATGAGTTGGTGTTAATTTGGTGTGTGAACTTAACATCCATATTTTAGCAAGTGACATGGACCCTCCTATTAACTCAATTATATATATATATAAATGAAAACATTACTTCTAATATTTCATTTACCAATAAAATATATATATATTATATATATATATATATATATATATATATATATATATTATATATATAATACAAAAATCCTCTGATCCCAATCCATAAGTCCGAGTTTAAAATCGGAGTAGTTAACTCTACAATTCTTGAGGGAGAGCAAACTATGGATTGATTACTTGGCTATAGTTGGGTATATAATTTTTTTTTTTTATATTAATATAAAAATTTCATTTACCATACAAAATCGTTTATTATGTAACATATTATTGTTGTTAAAAAGTATTAGATACGTATCATATCAAAAACTCTGTAATAATAGAGATTTTAATACGTTTTAATAGTAGTCAAAGCATTTCAATTAAACCATCTCACAAGAGTAAACAATAATAAATTAGTTTGAGAGAGACTTTTGAGTGTATTACTCAAGAGATCTGAGTTTAAGTTTTTTTCGGATGCTAATAGAGATAGCTACGTGGTCCGAACACACCCCAGTAAAAAAAAAATATAATATATATCATGATTAATAATGTAATTTGAAATTTTGGTAAGAATTAAAGAAAAATAGTGTTAATTTAATGAGCATAATAGGGATAGAATTATATAGAAGTTGAAAAAATGCAAATACAAGTGGGGAAATAAATAAAAGGCAAATGGAAAGAGAGAGAGAGTGGCATTTAAAGTTATGGCTAGTGTGTGTGGGGGCAGTCACAAAAATTAAATATTGAAATTGAGTACCTTCCTCTTAAGGCAATCGTCTTACCTTAAAACTTTTTGATTAACTTATTTCTATTTTGGTAATTTCCCTACCACCACTACTACCATCACCATCACCACCATCGTTATCGTATCATTATCATTTCTCTTTCTGTCTCACCGGCTATACCCGGTTTCACCCAATCGCCAAAACCTACCCTAAAAATCTCTTCTCTTCCAATCACTACTGGCCACCTGGCCCCTCTTGTCCACCTCCCCACTCTTTCGTTTTTAAATCTCACATCCCCCGGCTCTCCTTTCTTCACATTTCCTATGAGGTTGGAAACAGTTGGATATTTTTAAGACTCACACAACCAAAATGATAATATATTTTATTGCATTTTTGTCTTGTGAAAATACCCTCTCATTATTGAGTGGAAAGCTCCACTCCACTATTGCATGAATTAGATTTAATACATTTTCCCCTCCCCTAATTTACTTCAATAAATTTCCTCAAATATTTGAAATAACAATTTACTCTTAATTCTAACGTTCGATTGCCAACTAATGGGTCATATAAACGATTTTGTCATCTGATATAATGTGAACCTATCTTTGATCTTCCAATGAGAATCACGTTATTCAACTAATATAACTTTGACAACAAAAAGTAATTATTATTTAGATAATTAAGGAGAAGTTGTTATCAATAAACCTTTAGATAAGAAATGCATTAAACAATCACCATTGGGTGGGCTGATGATCATGAGAGTCTTACTCAACCCAATTCCAAAACATTCGTGGTAAGTTGAGCTTGCCCGTAAGCTTTTCAACATCCACGATGATAAAAAAAAAATATTTATATATTACATTAAACCCAAATGAACTTATATAATTGGTGTAAACAGGTTATAGAATACCAAATTTTAGGAAAGCAAGAATAATTATTGTGGGATTTAATAGTTTATTTGATTTTTTTTCATATATAAATAAATTACATTTTAATGTAAAATCATTTTTATTTCAGTTAACAGGTAACATGTGAAAAATGAGAGGAAGGACTGAGGCATGCCGAAGCTCATTTTTATGTGCATGGAATTTGTCATCCGAATCACACCCAATGGAAAAACTTAGGATGGCGTTGAATTTACCACAAAAAAGAATGTAAAATATTGAAGGCATTTTTTGTGTGTGTCCGTGTCCACGAGTAACACGTTCTTTTATTTCTTTTTGGTTGTTAGTTCCAGTGGTCAGTATGTTAATCACGGTTTCCTACAGAACAAAAGTAGCATTCCCTGGCTGCAAAAGCCCACCGTATTGGGATGATTTGATTTCTTAAAAGACTTTGAGGCCAGTTGGCTCAATGAAATTTGGATTTCTCACCCTTTTATTTACAGGTATCACAGGTACATATATATCTTTTATTTGTATAGCACTTATATTATATTTATAGCTATTATTATATGTAAAGATATGGTGTGTGGGATAATATTACATTTACAAACCTTTCTTATTAATTTTCTCTTATAAATATGATGTGATAACTCGTAATGGGTCTCGCATACTTAACAATAGATCCCGTCTAACTAATTTCGAGCTTATCAATTACGAGTTGTCACGTCGTATTTGTAAGAGAAAATTAGTGATAAAAGTTTGTTGGTTTATCTTTTATTGATAGTGTATGATATATTTTTCTCTCTTCAATATATGTATAGACTTTTTTTTTTTTTTCATGATTAAGGGTGTCTGAACTAATTTACGCGTACTTTAACAAATCTCCTAAGGTCTAAAGTTGAGGATAAGGTAAACCTCTTAATGGCCACCTTATTATGACTTATGGGGCATGTTTGGTTTATTATTTCTGCCCATATTCTCAATCCTATTCTCTAAATAATGTTTGGCACATTATTCTAGAAATATTACCCTATTTTTTAAAATTACTTGTAGACCCCATAAGGTTATTAATTTCATTAAATACCCCTTGAAAAGAGTTTAAAAATTAACAAAAACACCCCCGTGACCCATACTTGCCAGATTCCGGCAACCACCATCGGTGGTAGCCGGAATCTGCTACAACGGTGAATTATCGACCGGAATTGGCCAGCAATTCACCGATCTGACCTTTTCCAGCCAGATCCACAGTGGATCTGGCCTAAAAAGGCCAGATCTGGCCATCGTTGACGGTCAAAGATGGCCAAAGATGGCCATCGTTTTGGCATTTTCTGGCTGTCGCGGCCACAGCAGGCCGTAGATCTGGCCTTTTCCGGCCATATTTGTAGTGGATCTGGTCGAAAAATGTCATTAACGACGCGTTATGACACAGATCCGACCGATCTGTGTCGTAACGCGATTTTTCGGTCAGATTCTGACAGTGGTGATCGAAATCTGGTAGTGCAGGTGGTAGGGGTATTTTTGTCATTTTATATATTGGGGGTTTAATTAAATTAGTAAACCTAGGAGCTTTTTTATAAATTTTTAAATTTACCTCATAATACCCTCCTATTCAACTATCCAATATTATTCTTAAAATTCTATCCAAAATAATAAACTAAACACATCCATGAGTATTCAAACTCAAGAACTTGTAGAATCTCTTTTCGTTTTTTTACCATTAGGTCATCGGTAGTTAATATGTTTTGTAAGATACTTCGCGTGTGATATATTTTTCTTTCCTTACCAAACACGAGTAAAATATATGTATAAACTTGTTATAATAAGATAGTAACTACCTAGGATTAGAAAATTAATCAAAGTCTTTTATAAAGTGGGGAACTTAGCCGCACAATTTGACCATGTAATCTATGAAAATGGACATTTTGCTTCTTGGTTTTTTAGAAAACATCAAATCTTGAATTATTTTGTTTTTGTCAAAAGTGTATCACTATTTGACTGTCGCCTTTTTCCATTTGCCCTTTTTACAGATTCTAAAGTTTTTATTCTGTTTTAATAACCTAATCAATCTAATTAATTTTAGATGTTTAAT
Organism: Pistacia vera; assembly: GCF_008641045.1. NCBI lineage: Eukaryota > Viridiplantae > Streptophyta > Magnoliopsida > Sapindales > Anacardiaceae > Pistacia > Pistacia vera. Next base: position 82,780 of record NW_022196294.1, read on the forward strand.
AAAGGACGGACACGTGTACTTACTTTATTGTTTTGACTGTTAACGATATAGTTTATGTAACTAGATTTTCTCAAGTGTGTTTAAGCATGTGCCTTAAATTCTTTTTGGCATCTCTGGTTGAAAATCCTACAATTTCACAAAGGTTTTTTCATTTCTTACGTTAATTCAAGGTAATACTAAAACATTAAAATTTAATTATTGTCAAGTAGTTGATAGGACTCTTAATATATATTCAAGATAATTGAATTTGAATTCTCCCTTGACTTAATATATATTCAAGATATCTTAAATTCGAATTCTCCAGATTATTAATAAGAATGTATATTAAAAACTCGTTATTTTAAATTATATTCCCTTATTGTACTTGGAACTTTTCTAGAATGTTAAATTTAAAGCGTCGCTTCATTGTGACACTTCCCCCTTCCCATTAATTCCAAGCCCAAGCCACCAACCATACGTGCACTTCCCCAAACTTAAGCTGCCAAAAAATTACCTAACTCAATTCTATAAATTATAAAAAAAACAAAGGCAAATCTCAAACCAAATTACATTAATTAAGGCTGTAATATAAATATTATATGCAATATATTTTTTTCAACGGGTAAGCTAACCATTTATACCAACCTACTTAGATGTGAATTCTAGATTAAGCTCTTAAATCTCAATTAATGTCTATAGCATGTGTTGATGAGTTGGTGTTATTTGGTGTGTGAACTATACATCCCTATTTTAGCAAGTGACAGGACCCTCTATTTAACTCAATTTATATATATATATAATGAAAACATTACTTCTATAATTATCATTTACCAAAAAATAATATATATATATATATATTATATATATATAATATATATATATATATATATATATATATATAATACAAAAATCCTCTGATCCCAATCCATAAGTCCGAGTTTAAAATCGGAGTAGTTAAACTCTACAATTCTTGGGGGAGAGCAAACTATTGGATTGATTACTTGGCTAATAGTTGGGTATATAATTTTTTTTTTTATATTATATAAAATTTCATTACCATACAAAACGTTTATATGTAACATATAATGTTGTTAAAAAGTATTAGATACTCGTATCATTATCAAAAACTCTGTAATAATAAGAGATTTTAATACGTTTTAATAGTAGTCAAATGCATTTCAATTAAACCATCTACACAAGAGTAAACAATAATAAATTAGTTTGAGAGAGACTTTTGAGTGTATTACTCAAGAGATCCTGAGTTTAAGTTTCTTTTCGGATGCTAATAGAGATAGCTAAGCTGGTCCGAAAACAACCCCAGTAAAAAAAAAATATATATATATATCATTGATTAATAATGTAATTTGAAATTTTGGTAAGAATTAAAGAAAAATAGTGTTAATTTAATGAGCATAATAGGAAAGAAAATATATATGAAAGTTGAAAAAATGAAATACAAGTGGGGAATAAATAAAAGGCAAATGGAAAGAGAGAGAGAGGTGGCATTTAAAGTTATAGGCGTGAGTGTGTGTGGGGGCAGTCACAAAAATTAAATATTGAAAATTGAGTACCTTCCTCTTAAGGCAATCGTCTTACCTTAAAACTTTTTGATTAACTTATTCTAATTTTGGTAAATTCCCTACCACCACTACTCCATCACCATCACCACCATCGTTATCGTATCATTATCATTTCTCTTTCTGTTCACCGGCTATACCCGGTTTCACCCAATCGCCAAAACCTATCCCTAAAAATTCTCTTCTCTTCCAATCACTACTGGCCACCTGGCCCCTCTTGTCCACCTCCACCTACTCTTTCGTTTTTAATCTACATCCCAGGCTCTCCTTTCTTACATTTCCTATGAGGTTGGAAACAGTGGATATTTTTAAGACTCACACAACCAAAATGTAATAATATTTATTGCATTTTTGTCTTGTGAAAATACCCTCTCATTATTGAGTGGAAAAGCTCCACTCCACTATTGCATGAATTAGATTTAATACATTTCCCCTCCCCAATTTACTTCAATAAATTCCCAAATATTTGAAATAACAATTTACTCTTAATTCTAACGTTCGATTGACCAATAATGGGTCATATTAAAACGATTTGTCATGCTGATATAAATGTGACCTATTTAGTCTCAATGAGAATCAGATTCAACTAATATAACTTTGACAACAAAAAGTAAATTATTATTTTAGATAATAAGGAGAAGATTGTTATTCAATAAACCTTTAGATAAGAAATTGCATTAAACAATCACCATTGGGTGGGCTGATGACATAGAGAGTCTTACTCAACCATCCATTCCAAAACATTCGTGGGATAAGTTGACGCTTGCCCGTAAGCTGGTTCAAACATCCACGATGATAAAAAAAAAATATTATATATATTACATAAACCCAATGAATTAATATAATTGGTGTAAACAGGTTATAGAATACCAAATTTTAGGAAAGCAAGAATAATTATTGTGGGATTTAATAGTTTATATTTGATTTTTTTTTCATATAAATAAATTACATTTTAATGTAAAATCATTTTTATTCAGTTAACAGGTAACATGTGAAAAATGAGAGGAAGGACTGAAGGCATGCAAGAAGCTCATTTTATATGTGCATGGAATTTGTCATCCGAATCACAACAATGGAAAAACTTAGGAGTGGCGTTGAATTTTAACCACAAAAAAAGAATGTAAAATATTGAAGGCATTTTTGTGTGTGTACTGTAGTGTAGAGAACTCATTACACTCACTTTATACATAGGATATTCGTTTTCCTGTACAAATTGCTTGTACCACCAAAAAAGAAACAAACAAAGCACGCCTTATAACCAAGTCCTTGGAAATATCGTATCACTCCAACAACACAAATACAAAACATTAAAGAACCTGTCTAGTTTTTGCCTCTCGTTTTATTTTATTTCTCATTATGTTAAGACTGCTCAGAGGTATAAAAACGATTTCTTTTAAATATTAAAAAAAAAAATTGATTATTGGATCTTTTTTATTTAAAAAGATTAAATATATAATCTTCTAATGCTTCAATATGATCAATTTTTCACCTAAAAGATTTAGGTGGAAACCAAATCAATTTTACACGAGGTTGTAGTGGATTTAGTTTTTTCAGTTGGGTTTGTACTGTGGTGTCAAGTAAATTACGCTTTGAAGAAAAAAAAAAAATCATATCATGATAATACAATTATCTGACAACAACGTGGATATATGATATCGACCACTCTTTAAAGAAATGTGTGAACTCAACTCGTAATCAAAGGAGAGTTAATAAGACATTTTGGTGGTCTCTTTTAAAGAAATCTCTTGTTTGCTAGAGGCTGTGATGGATTTAGTCTTTTAATTGGGTTTGTATTGTGTGTTAACAAAATTACAATCTTTGAAAAAAAAAAAAAAAAATCATATTCGGAGAATATCAATTATCTAACAAATATCTATAATGCAGTATAGGACTCTTAGAGAATGGTGTAAACTCAATGATACAATAAAAGAGAGTTAACGAGCCTTTTAGCAGAGTCCCTTTTAAGGAAATCTCTTGTTCATATGTGCGACGTTGGAATCTTGTGATTCCATTGTATTTTATTTTTTTCCCTTTATTTATTTATTATTTTTTGTTATAAACTAACTGTCATGAGAGAGAAATTATGATAAGTTTAAATATTTGAAATCTAATTATATTATTAGAGTTTACTTTTTATCATAATTATTTAATTTTCAATACTTTTTCTTGTACATATCCTGGAACAATTGATTTTAAATACAAAGGGCATTATTTTATTTAAATTCATATTCAAACTTCAAAATTTCTAACTCTGTTATGTTGAGAACGCTTCTACGTCTTTTGATGTTTCCATAAGTAACGTGACTCATGCTTTAGTAAAGCCAAATAAATACTAGCTTTGGTATAATTTAATTGATAACCCAAAAATATTATGACAAGTTACCAAATTTTAATGATATTTTTAACTATAATATAGTCAATCAATAATTAAAAAAAAAAAAAAATCAATGGATAGATTAATCTATTAAAATGATAGAATATTATAGTTTATATCTTTTTCCTTTCAAGGTCAGAATTAATCTTAAATTCTATTGATTGATTATATCATATTTCTAACTTATAGTAAATTAAAAATCATTAAATTTATTCCACTAAAGAGAAATTTAAAATTTGATGGAATAAAAAAAATTATACAAATACATAAGGAATAAGATAAGACTTTAATAACAACTAATGGGTGGTTGAGTGGTTTGATAGGGACTTTTGAGTATATTAATTAAAAGATCATGAGTTTGAATCCTTACTCGGTTACTAATAGAGGTAACCACTGAAACTTTTACCCAATCGGCAATTCTAGGGTCCTGGAAGATTAATTGAGGTACACGTAAACTATCCGAAAACCTCTGATCATAAAAAAAAAAAAAAAAAAATAGGGCTATAGTATTCCCAAAAATGTAAATAGTAAAATGTTATTATTCCAAAAATATTATTCTATATTTCAATTTCTTTTAAACCTCATAAATTTGTTAATTTAACTAAAACCCCCATATATTTTTTTAGAAATTGCAAAAATACTTCGACCACCCTCTGACGGTGGTGGCCGACTGTCCGTATTTAATGGATGGGTTGGGGATGTTTTGTTAACTTTTAATATTTTATTATAGGAGTGTTTAGTAAAAAACAAACATGGAGAATATTTTTTAATTTCCAAATCCTACAAATAATACCCGGTCAATTTAACTTTTTTCAAAAGATTATCCTAAAAACTACAGAATAATGAATCAAACGGAACCCTATTTTTATAAAGCTCATAATTTATAATACAAAGAACTAATGATTTGTAATGATCTAATTTCATGATTCACATCATAATGTGATTAAAAAAAAAAAAGCATGACAAAATCCAAAAATGTGTAACATGCTAAACACTGAAACGTGAAGTTTGAACATAGCTCTAAAATTCTTGAAGATTTAAAATCCAAAAATGTGTAACATGCTAACACTTGTATTTCCTTTTTTCTTTCTTTTTATTAATAAAATAAGAATTAGGCAAGTCAAATGAATCGAATGAGATATCCTCTTTTGGTAGGTCTGTTGTCGGCAAGACGTGTACGAGGTTTAGAACTAGGGAGAGTGGACGCTTAATATCCATTCATGGAAAGCCTTTTGCCAAATAAATTAATCCTAAATTGGTCAAACTTTCTATTTTTATGTTTATTTTATTAAAAATAAAATCATTATCACATTGAAATATATGTTATTTTATTATTTGTCACTCCTTTCAAGTTTCAACTAGCAAGTATTATGGTTTAGTTTGAAAATGAATGATGGGAAATGAAATGCTTCTATCTTAAGAAATCACAAAGACCCCTCGGCCCCTCCACTATCATGGGCCACGGGGCCATTTGCCGTGTAGAGGCCGGCTAACGTGCGGTCAATATCAGGTCTCATTTTAAGTTTATAAAAGGACACCTGGCATTTGTTGCTTTCGGAGATGGGCCATCCTAAAATTAAGATGGCTTTACATTTCCTATCTATATCGTATCATGCTGTGCTTTTTCCATCAATTTCTAAATTTCGATTCGTTCTAATTCTATGCTCATAGTCTCATATAAACCTATCAATCAAAGCCCTTTTATTGTCTGCAAGTAAATAAGGTGATTTATTCTTCCGTCATAAAAATTTCAAGTGATTATGGAAAGGAACTATTTGATAATCAAAAGCCCTCTTTATTGTTGCTTGCAAGTAAATAAGGTGATTTATGGAAAGGAACTATTTAAAATTGAGAGAAAAATTCACACTAACATTTTCATAAGAGGTCAAGCATCAAGAGAAATATAGATACAAAACATAAAAAATTATAAAAATAATAAGAATAGTTTTTATATTTATTTTTATTATTGATAATCTAGAAGATTTAGTGGTCCATAAGAGATTATCTAGACGAAATTGAATAGCAAATTCCTAGAATTTTTTGTATAATGAAAGGGCAATATTCTGCACTTATGACCTAATCTCACAAACTCTCTCTACAACCATGACGTAGTAATTCACAATTGATCAGTTTGCAATGAGTCTCGCCTACCTAATATGAGCTATCACATTGAGGTTGTGAAAAAAATTTATAAAGATGGGCGGGGGTTTTTTTTCTTTTTTTGTCCTCCCTTTTCTTCGGGGCTCGGGTGGGGGGAGAGTATAACCAATCTTTATCGATAATAAAATGATATTGTAGGATGATGGGCACACAAACATTTTTCGGTAAGAGGCAAAGCATCTAGTGACAATAAAGATAAAAACAAAAAACATTGAAAAATAATAAAATTAATGAGTTTTTTTTTTTTTCATTGATAATCTAGAAGATTTAGTGGCCCATAAAAAGATTATCTTGATGAAATTGATTAGCAAATCCCTAGAATTTTATTTTTGTATAATAAAATGGTATTGTAGGATAATGACACACAAATGGCATTATTCTTGTGATAAGAAGGAAAATATTTTTAATAATGTAAAAGAAAACATTTTGAGACAACTCATAAATCACACCAAACTTGTAACATCATAATCACTATTAAATCACTGTTCTTGAAAGAGACTTTGTCCCTAAAATAAAACCTAATCACACATACTTATCAATAAAAGTTTAAGGAAGCAAAAGGGCACCCAAAAATAATAATAATTTCAGCATGGAGGAAAATTTTATTTCTATGTTTTCAATATTCAGAAAGAGATGAATTATTTATATATTAGGATGTGATAAGATGAACACAAGATAATTCTGTCAAACAGTCTAATAAAATTCTGGCATCCAGTTGCTATCACAACAAAGTAAGACTTCAATATTGAAATAAACTAATACTAAATTATTGATAGTGGACAGCGGCCACAGGACCCTATGTCACTAAAATGATAAAATATACACAAAGGGGCAAATATCATCTTTTAAATATAATAAATAAGCATAAAATTTCGAGGAGATTAAGATGCCAAAATAATCTATTAAAAAAGGGGCATGCCAATTCATTTGCAGCTGAATCAGAACATAATCTAGATTAGTGTGTTTTATTAATGGTTTAATTAAATCTGTGCTCAATAGCTTAACAGGTTCAAAGACATCTGACAAGGCCTGAAAATTTTATATTAGAATTGTTTAATATAACATAGTCAGGGTTGCTGGTGCAATGGATGATTCACATTTCAAACTACATATGCAAACAGCTATGTATTTGTATATTTATATATGCACAATCACATACAAAGTTATCCTATGTGTCCAAAGAAATCATATTATTATGTAAAAGTTAAATAAAGAAAGGAAAAGTAACCTTAAAAACCAGTCCAAACTTTGGCCTTTTCTCCCAGCATTTCTCTTGTTTAAGAAATCAGCACCAGAAGATTGTGGACTACTTTATATCATCTTTAGCTAAGAACAAGCAACATGGTTCACAGTTAGCAATATAATTTTAAAAAGTGCCTCTCCTCGGTTCCTACAAAACAATAAATTTTGAATCTTGGAGAAGTACATGCTAAGGTATTATTTTTGAGCATCATACTCAATCTAGAAAATGTAAACAAATGTAAAAGCAAGGGCATTGCAATTAAAATATGCAAAGATATATTGAGCCTTTGATTTGGCTGACAATCACATGCATTCTACCGACTATTTTGTCACAAACTTCATGGGTTTATTTATGCAGTGCAAATCTTTTGAGTAAAGAGTAAACAAGTGCCTTATGCTCTATGGTTTTGGCCTTCGTAATAATGACACGAGCACCATATTAAGCATGATTCATCTATGATCTCTAGAACAAATAATGGCACTCTCAGCAGCCAATCAAGAAGGGCAATGCCATCAGCTTATAATCAATTCTATACCTCATTAATCATTTCAAAAGCTCTGCCTATAATTATTGCCACCAAACCTGGAAAGAATCCAACTTAGTAATTTATATCTCTAGAAACATAACATAATTGCAGGATTCAGCTAATATGAACCTAAACAGAGGCTGTTCTGATATCAATTTGAAAATCAACATTTTAAGTCAAACATAGTAGGCCTGGTTTATCTCAAAACCATTAGCTACAACTTTCTGGCTCTTTGTGTTTGGAACAACTAATAATACCTAAACTCTGTCTACATCTTGCTACGAACTTTCCACTATCCCATTATTTGTTTATACATATTTTTTCTACTTTGTTTATCCCTCGGCGGATAATCAATCCTAGTTTACAACAATGCACTCTACTTTTCATCCCTTTGTCTGAGGTTTCAAAAAGTTGTCACTACCTCTTTTTCTTTTTGTAAGTTAACAAGGATTGGCTGATTGTGATCTCACCTCCCAAAACAGAATAAAAAATTAAGGTTAGATGTGCAAGTACATGTTTCCTTTAGAATCATCATCATCGATAAATATAAATAGTATAATGAAACAGCGATAGAATATAGAAATTCTGCAACTTCAATAAAAACTTGTTTTCTAGATGGTTTTCAAAGTTAAATCTGCAGAACCAAGAGACTATTCCTCATTGTCCTTTATTCATCATTTTTTTTCCCATCACGCTAGAGATTACTTGCTACTCAAAACTTCACATAACCTCTCTTGCTACTTCTGCATTAGGCCCACATCAAGAAAACTTAACAAACTACTTTCTGAGCCTACCAGCCAAGCCAACTTTAGGTTTACATTCGGCCCAACATTCTGGTGCAATACATGATTTTGCAATCTGTCTTTAGAAGTTCCATAAGAATATTTTGCTCTTAAAATTTGTCAGTGTAAACAATTGGAATGATGAGCAATAGCACTTTTAACTCTAGGGAAGTTACATCTACATTTCAAATTAATGATCGACTAAGAGGATGCAGAACTAGCATACCATGTTCAGATATCATAAGAACAATATTTTATATCCAACAAAATCTAAGAACTTCAGGACTTTTAATCATATTCTTAGACAAGCAAACATGAAATTTTATCATATTCACAGAGAAAAAAGCAGAACCCAAAGAAACCAAAAAGGATTTCTTAACATGTGGTTATCATGGATTTGAACTTTCAAAGGATACTTTCTTTACTCAAAAACCAGCATAACAGGGGTATGCAATTTCAGTTCAACCTTTTCTAATGACTAAAATATATCATTTCTTGTGCCCCAGTTAACCAATGTTCATTTCTTCTAAAGAAACTTTTGTCTCCTATAAATGACAGTAAGATTGAAGATACCAATCAATGTTCAAAACATTAAGAGTTGTCACAGTGCCTTTTTATCTTAATATTTTCTAGTTTCCGTTGATAACTAGTCACACAAAACATCTTGATGACAACAGTTTTTCCTGACACACTGACTTATACATATGAAATGAGGCATCCCACTGGCTATTTTGTTAAATGAAAAAGAACCTACTCTAAATAAGTTCATATAGAACAATTCAAAATGAGTCACCACTGACTATGTATAAAGGTTAATATAGAACAGTTCAAAATGAGTCACCAATTTCATGGGTAGCCTCACAATGCGCCTGCAAAATTGAGTAATATTGTTCCTGACTGATCAATGCAACCTTCCCCCATCAGAATTAATGATGTCATCATGCCCTGCACATATTTACCATAAAAAAGATGAGACTTCTAAATATACCCTTCTAAAGACTGTAACCCCATTTTTAAACAAGCTTGAATGACAGATATTAAGTGAACTTTCCCGATTTCCTGGAAAAGCAGAAAATCTACAAAGAATAACATACTTGGACCACCATCGTCTTGGCAAGTCCCCTGGTTTTAGCTTATCAGTTCAGGGGTTTTCTTCCATGGGAGATCATATAAGCAAATTTCCCCAAATGATAAACCTAGTTCAATGTAAGTGTTTTCCCTTTAAAACTATGCCATAGGTAGTCATCATTGTCCACTTAAAATGGTTCTAAATGGTTCACCAAAAGCAATCTTAGAGACCTACCTTGAGAATAAATTGAGTTGATCTCTGGCCCCATCAGTTCCATTCCATCATCATTGAGCAATGAAATTCCAGATGAAGTTATGTTAAAAGGAAAAGCAAGAGGTGGCGATATTGGAGATTTTGCCACCTTCATAAACCTTTGACCTGGAAGAGATGAAAAATTGTCAAATTCTAAAGAGGACGTAATCTACAAATTCCTAAAATATAAACTTTTTGACAAGGTTGAACAGAAGCATGAAAGTTTGGAGGTTATACCCATAGCTCATGCATTTCTGGATGAAAAAGATTTACTTCTGAACTAACTACTGAAAATAAATTTGATTAAAAGTGGAGAACGCCAAAGGGAAGGTTGGAAAAAATTCCCTACCCTCACTTCAATATTTTAAGTTTTGCCAAAAAGCCATGTAACATCCAAGATAAACGTATCATATTCAGCCAACAAAACATTTAGAAGAAAACAAATGCAGTCAACAAAAGATCTTATTGCTAGATGCAAGCAAAACACAACCCAATATATCTCCAGGAGAAAGGAGTTTGCTCCATGGCAACATAGGCTTATATTATGCAAGGGCAATTGTTAGGCCAACCTGATTTGGATTCAAGCACAAGACGGATGGTTACAGCGTGAGCCCAGTGAATACCCAAAGCAGCAACAAGATGAGAATCATGTTTAGGGGGATCCTCTACAATTTTTCCTCTGCCCTGCCCTGCAAAAGAAAAATCTGCATTGTTTTAATAAATCATTGGAAACTTTCACAATATGATCATGACAACACACCTTGGAAAGAATATTGGCAGGATCCATCACGGCTTTGAGATCTCACTTGATTTGTCACCACAATAGGAATTCGTGAAAATTCAGCAAGTGACCTAGAGAAATTAAAAGACAATATCACTTGAAATGAAAAAAATAATCATCTTGACAAAAAAGCTAAATATCACTAGCAATTAAAAGTGGATGAATCTCACTTAATGAAGGAAATATGCCAACCCAAAGGGTGTTGCCAAGGAGGTCCTGGTTCATGTTCCCTGAACAAGATGTAATGAAAAACTGCTTAAATTATAAATCAAACTAGGACCAGCTATAATTAAGGTTTAAATAAAGGTCATTCTATGTTAAGAAGAAATATTTGTAGTCTTGGTACTGCAAAAAACTTAGAAATCTCTGCCATGTACAAAATGTAATTGATATGAGCGTAAACTGTAACATTTCAGTTTTCTTGCGGCCAGCATGCTGAATATCATGCGCCAGTGTTTACTTCTAGGAGTTTAGCTGTAATTATACATACATACTCTAGTAGTAGAAAAAACAAGTGAAACTTTGAAATACGTAAGAAATTCAATCTCCTGCTTATTTGACTGATAAAAAAAGGGTTTAGCAGATTCCATGGACTAGATTGCAGAGCACAAGAAGGTCACCATACTCATCAAATTTTAAGGGAATAGGCAAAGATAAACTCTAAGGTTACATTATTATTGAACTTCTCTGTGAACGTACAAGTATAATATCACACTAAAAGTTGTCTGCATCTAGATATAGAATTCCATAATTTTAGAATAACAATAAAATATAGTCATATTTCACATTTGAATTGCAAATCAGCAGCTTGGGATAAAAGTTTACAATTGTATTTATTCTATTGCAAGAACAGGAAAATATAGAAAAACTTACCCTGAAACAAGAGCAGCCATGCTATCAATCACCAGCAACTTCACTTGATTCTGGAGGAGTGAAACCTTAATTTGTTGCAAACTGGTGAAAACAATCTACAAATTAATTCACAGGTCCTTAATCAATTGATACTATAATTTCATCCAATAAAAACAGAGCATCTTTTTGTATCAGAATACGTAAGTTCTGATCAAACATTCATTGCAACTTAATGAAGTCTTATGTTGGTTCCAACCTCTCCGTGAATTCAGAAAGTGATGTTGGCCGCAAGACAAGAATCCTACCAGCCATCTATATAAATAGATAAAATTAACAAATAGTAAGTCTTAAGTCAGGCAATGAATAATTTGAAAGAAAAAAAATGTAAAAACCTCCTGTGCCATTCCCTTCATATGAAATATTCCTGGGTAACTTTTTGCTCCAATTTCTATCAACCTGAGGAAATTAAAATTCACAACTTTTAAGTCTGTGTTCTCTTATTAAAACACTGTTCAGAAAATAATGTCACAAATAAATATGAGTGCATTTTAGTACCTTCTTGAACTAAATTTGGACTCAACATCGATATATATTACACGGCCTCCTAAGCCTCCATAATGTGCTTGCAGTGAAGCCAATAAGGAGAGCTTCAAGCAAAACTGCAATTAGATGAAACAACCATAGATTACAATTTAACGTCATTATTGGTGTAAGGAGAGACTACTCTTAAATGCATCTTTCACAAAGTAGGCACCAGAAGTGTTATTCTGTGTATTTTATAATTCTTGGTCATAGCAGCAACACTGGTGAGAAGATGTCAATCACAGTATACCAAAGCTCAAACCAATGATGAACTGTAACTCATCAACTTTATCACCAACACAATCTTCTCATTTGTTAAATGAAAAACATATAGAAATGGGTTTTACTAAACAATTGTTGTAAACCAATCTAACATGATCCATATACCCTGTATGTCTATATATGACATAGGACCTGTAATTTTTCCTTTTATCTGTCACATATATGTTGAAAGGGATCAAATACCAGCATAACTCATAACACATCTTTTCCAACCATTCAACACTCTTTGTCTTTTTAGGACCCAGTCACCGACATCATGTCTTCTCTCATCACCTTAATACTTGATCGCTCTGCCTTCCTTTTAGTCTTTACGTCAGCTCAGAGTTGGATCAATTCTATCCTTACTAGGGGATTGTTTGGTTGACATTGGTCACAATCAAAAAGAGTGCTTAACCTCATGTTTTCCTTGATTGATGAAAACTCTAGTTTCTCATGAAAGCATCCACTTCTTGTCCCACCTTTTGAATTCAACCACTAGTACATCTCAGAATCATATCTTAGCTACAATCAATGAGTCAATTGTGTCAGATACAAACACTTCAACAAGAATGAAGTGCCTGGGTCAAATCAAACATGAAGTGATGTGAAATAGATTTGCAACGCGTCAGTAACTATATATTCAATATGTAGGTCCAAGGAAAGGTATTATATACAAATCTCTTTATGAGATGATCCCTAAAATGTTAAACCAAATGTTGGATACTGATGTAAAGTGGATATATAAATTCAACTCAGTATGAAAAATGTTTGATGCTTATATGAAAAAGATGCACTGTAAATAACACATGATTTTTAAAAGCCATTGATAATCTCTTAACTTTTCAAGAACCGTAACATTATAAAAACAATGGCCACATACACAATCCAACTTGTGAAAATATTAAATATATCATTATCAAATTCCCTCGGCAAACAAATTGCAAATGAGAAACAAAACAAAAGATCTTCAAATGAAGTAATTGAGTTGCTCATTACTTGTGTTTTTCCAATTCCAGATGGACCAACCAACTCTGTCAACACACCAAACGGTATTCCACCACAAAGGGCCACATCTAGTCCTTTCAGCTGTGTGGGAAGATGCCCCCGTGATTGCTCCTTTTGAACGCGTTGCTCCATCAACAACAGTGCCTATGAACACAACTATAACCAAATTTAAGGCTGCGCCATATTTTATTAGAAAGAAAAACCTAACTATTTTGCAGTACTTAGTCGAAATAACAGAACTACCTCTTGGATTGAAAATTTTTTTATGTTTATATAACCTTTGGAAACATTTTAACATCATAAAAACTTTTTAAGAGTTGGAAACATAATAAGAATTTTGTTAGTTTTTGGCTGAATTGCTTTTTAAAGATCTAAAGAAACTCTTTTTAGTGTTTCAGAAAAAAAACTGACAGGTGCTTGTTTTAAGAGAACAACTTTTACATCAGAAAGTGCATCTAGTACTTTTCTGTAAAGCACTTCGTAGGTGTTTTTTCAGACAAGGAAAGTGTTTTTGAGTGATTTCCAAAAAATTACTTCCAAACACATCCTTGATAGGTGATTCTACAGAACATTTTTTTAAAGTGAAAAACACTTGAAAAGTTCCCTGTGCTTTTTAGAGAAACATTTAATAGGAATTTACTCAGAATGTGCTTGTGCAGAAAACAGTTTTATATATCATAATACAAAGAATGGAAGTCCTTCATACTGAGTACTATTTTTCCTAAAATGAAAAACATTTTTTGTACTGTTTGACTGAAAAAAAAAAGTTTTAAAAACAAAAAACAATAAAACAATAAAATTAAACTTAAAAAAGCGATTTAACTCACAAACAAAACCATATTAAAGAATCAAGGTTATGTCTACTCACAGTCTGATATCGCGGAGAGACAATCTGACTTATGTGCGCTAATGCAGATCTTACTTCTGACAAGCCGACATCTAACAATTCCATTAACTCGAATTCAGTTAAAGATAAGGCATCCTGAAAAAGAAAAAAGAAAATTCATACAAAATTAATTAATATAATAAGAGAAAATCATAATTTCGATGAAATTTCAGCTGTCAAAACTGCAGATTGAAAGAAAGGATTAGGAATGATTGTTTCTTTCTTTGAATCCAAACCTGTAAATTGTGATAGTGAAATGAAAAAAAAAAAAAAAAAGAAGAAGAAGACGGTGTAAATAGTAACCCTGGCAGTAGTGATGTTGCGAGCAGCGAAAATGTTAGCAATGGATCTTGGCAGTCCCATCTCATTTATCAGCTTGTTCGCCATTCAAATTTTAATTCAATTTATTTCCCTTTCCCGCCAATTCTGTAGTTGTTTCCGTTCCGACTGTGATGTAGGAGCTTCGGCTTCAAAATCAAGCCTTGAAACCCTGTTTGGTTCGTTGCTCCCGAAAGAGTTATTTTAAAAAATGACCATCTCATATCGTTTTAATGAAAACTTAAAATATGACCACTGTTACATTATTTTTAGAGCAAACGACATATTCCCACCCAAGATTTGACGAAATCCTATGTTGATACCACAAGTTCCATTTATTCCAGATTCTCATCTTTAAAATAACACTGTTAACATTTTTTAGGATAGTGAGGGTGTAATTATCATAATGCCCTTTAACTCTAAATTAATAAATTATTTTTAACCCCTAAATTACTAAAATTATAAAATTAACCATCTTATTTTGAAATTACATCAATTACACCCTCAATGACTATGCACCATCTCGGTTTTCACCGGATCTGGGCTATTTTCAATGCTGGCGAAACCCCTGGTCACCTCCATCACCTTCCCCATCATCCGTCGTCCAAAACCCCTCTGGTTCCCGACTCATTGGGCCCTCCGATCGCTGATGCCGTCAAGCTTAGGTTATCGTCGTTTTTCGCCGAATTCCGATCGATTTCGGCGATGAAAATCTAATTCGACGTCACTACTGCAACCAGCGTCTCCTAATCTACAAAACCCCTATGTCCTAGCAACCATTTAGTGGCCATTCGTCGGTGGACACTGACGAAAACCAGTCGCATGTGGCTGCTGTCGTGGCTGGAGATCGGCAGGCGATGAGGGGTTGTCAAGGGTATGGTTTTGTAGAGGGGAGGATGAGGGTTCGAATGGTGGTGACAAGGGTGATTTTGGGTGGAAGAATCGCCGGAAAAGAGCGAAAAACGACGGTGGCGATGTTGCTAACGTGCATCGGATTTTTGTTAAGGGCGGCGATCTGCTAATGTGCGCCTCCTCTGTGAAATGACCAATTTACCCCTGAGCCGTTATATCTAACAATTTTTCGTTACTTTAAGGGTGAGAATCTGGAATAAATGGAACCTGCGGTACCAACTTGGGATTTCGTCAAACCTTGGGTGGGAACATGTCATTTACTCTTATTTTAATAAAATGTATGAATTAGCCACATTGACAAGTAAGATGACTAAATTAACCCTAGATCACGTTAAGCTCGTTACCAATAAACAATCTTTTTTTCGATGTCCTCAATTCAACTCCAAATAGCCAAACCAAATATCACTGTAAAATATATCTTTAATTAAGATAGATAATTTTTTAACCATTAATATATCGTAATTCAATAGTTTAAGTAGAAATTATATCTTGTTTACATATTCATGCAGTATAAATGAATACGCATGCTCTAGTCATAAATAACTAAAGGTGAAGTTATATCAACTTAGATGATAAGAAATTTATTTTCCTAATTAATAATCATAAATTGATTGCCATTAAATTGTTGAGCTAACGCTAAAAAAACAACTACATATAATTTCGTTCTCAAGGCTATTGAGTTCTCTAGAATCTAGATCTATGATTAAAAAAATAATAATAATAATAATTAAAGTTATCATAGTTAAAAAATATATATTTATCTTATTATTACCGGCAAAATAAGTTTATCTTAATAATGCATAACTTGTCAAATTGAAGGTATTTGTCTCCATCTTCTAACTTCATGTTCAATAAAATTTACATACTCAAAAAAATTGTAATAATTAACTTCAAAGCGTTAACTTGACAGTTAAAAAAGTTTGTTCTTTTTATTGATTTTTTAACTTTAAACCTTAGGACCACCTATCATATTGACGGGTTCAAACCTTGAGCCACTTACCATATTCATGATTTATATAAGAATATTAAGTTTATAAGATATTCTATGGTCCCATGAAGCTGCACACAAATTGATCCAAACATTGGGAAACCAAAAAAAAAAAAAGAATAACGACACTTAAAGATCTCATACCAACGTATTATGGTTCTGTTAAAATAAGTTGGATTAGTTATGCTCAAAATAATTTTAAATAACAGTCGACATTTTTATGTTTTTCATTATTTATTAATTATTATACTTCTGGCTTCTGCAGCCATATCTTTGCCGAAACGTACACGTTTATCTTTTGGAGTACCAGAATCAGCATGAGAAGGACTTTTCTTATATAGTACTATTTGAAAAAAAAAAAAAAAAAAAAAAATTGATTCCTAAATGAAGAAGAGCATGTTGTGTGTCTATTGTCCCATGCAGCTTCCTGGCAAGATGCAAAACGATTTTGTTTGTTGCCGCTGTCTATCCAACACAAGAAAGCTTTATTTAATATTTTATTATCTATGGAAAAGGTAATCCCGCGATCTTCGCAAATTATAATGTTATGAACTGTGATAAAACTAATGCAACTCCCTCGTAGTTTCCTTTTAGTGGAATAAGTCAAAATGAGAGGTGTAAACAACCTTCTTAGTCAATCAAGTTAACTTAATGAACAGATCAAATAGATAATGGTGACATGTAAAGTGTGAAATTTGGGTCAAGTAATGTAACTTTTCAACTGCTCAGCTCCAAAAACAAAGTCAAATATTTTTACATTGAAGGCAGTGCCCCTTGGTTTGGGAAGCGGCTGTATGTATACAAAAACCACTCAGAAAGTCTTCAAGTCTGCTGATGAATTACTCAATTGGCCTGTTAATTGTAAAGCCAAAAACAGTTTTAACTACTCAAAATCTTCTGCTACAAGGTAATTTTTATGAAGAATTTATGGTTTTTACGACTACGATGACGATGATGATGATGACGACGACGATGATGATAATGATATGTTTGTAATTTAACCCCAAAAAGTTGGTATGATGGTAAAAAAAGTTTGCTCCCTTCATTAACTTTTTAGGTTCAAATCATTTTGGGGTTACCTACCACATATTTGTGACTTACCTTAAAACATTAGATTTGTAGGGTATTCAATGGATCTTAATTATTAGTTAAAGTATACACAAGTGAGCTCGAACACCCTAATCATTAAAAAATAAGAAAAGTACTTATTTTGAGAATTAAGGTGGACATTTTGTCTTTCAAAACAAAGATTCGCATTAAATCATTAATTAATAGATACGTGTAGTACATCCCATGTTTGAAAATCATAAAATTAGATGCAACAATGGTGGGTGAATAGTGAGAAAGATCAAGGATGGTTCCATAGTATCACAGATTTAGAATCAAAATATTGTATTGAACTCACACGCACTCACTCAATCTAAACTTGATAATTTATTCTCTGTCATGAATTTTTTTGTTGTTATCCATGGAAAAAGTGTCAAATTGATTGCTTTCTTTAATTATGTGTCAGAATCTTTCTGAAATATTTATGGGAAGAAAATCTAAACCTTGGAATCAATTAACTTCGATTGAAATCGAAACCCCTTCAAATTAGCATTACATAAGCACTTAAGTCACATATAGCTGGTGAATTTAATTATTTGAAAGCTGATGATCCTTTCTTTTTTTTATCTATTATATTGTTATAGAAGAGTGGTTAGAATGTCATGTTTCAACTTTTAAGTAGATAATTCCAATATCTTAATAACAATTTAACACTTTTTTTCTTTTCCATGGATTAAATAATTCCCACCAGCAGCTTTCATTCACGACACATACCACAAAAAATAATTGTTGTTATGTTTGTGCTTTATTTAGTGTATGCAGATCTTAGCTTTCGTGCTGTTGATGTTACAGGAAGCATCAAAACGTGTGGTTTTGGAAAAACTAAAAGATTGGAACTCCACACGTTTTAAGATGGCAAAGAAGGCGGCTACACACACCCAACAGCCGGCCACGTTTAGCTAAGTAAATTATGTGGAAGATGGCTTATTTCTCAGTTTAATTAATTATATGAAATTATTAATGCGTTATTTTTTTGTTTTTTCATTGGTTTTGAGTTGAGACTCAACTTGTTAACCTCTTCCCATGCGTACATTATATTGGATAAGTTCAATAGAAATTTTTAGAGTTAACAACTTTTTCCCACTCAAATAATGATCTAATGACACTCTTCTACTCACAGACTTTTAAAATACTATTTTATTATCTAAATTTATATTCTCACGACAAACAAAGAGCAAACTGGATCCAGATTTTTTAAGCTTTTGAAGAGGAGAGTCCAATGAATCTTTTAGTAGTGAAAGGTTGGATTTTGGTGATTGGGAACTTGGATTGATTGGAATTTGACTTTGGAGAGGTGGCTGCACAAACCCTAATTACTCTATTGTTAACGATTAGCGGGGTCGGCAAGAGTAAGGTTTTAGGGGTTTTAGTGAGTGATGATTAGGAAAGAGAGTGATGATGGTGTAAGGTTGCATCGATGCCGAATCAGAAACGAAATATAAATTTGAATAATAAAGTGACATTTTAAAAGTCTGTGAGTGAAATAGTGTCATTAAACCATTATTTAGGTGAGAAAAAAAATCGTTTACTCAAATTTTTAACATAAAATCTTATATATTTGTCTCATACAAATAAATATGAATAAAAAGGAAAAAAGAAAAAAAAGGTGTAATAAGTGCCTAATGTTTGAAGGAAACTTCAACCACGATTTTGAATTTTTCTATTTTCACATTGTGTAAATTACATATCTATCAAAATTTCTGATCTTGATTATATAATTTGGTTTCAAATAATAAATTCTTATCCTCTGGTGGGGTTATCTATTGGTTATTGACTTTGTATTTTATGTTACAAAACAAGTCATTTAGTGTGGCGTTGGCCTATACTGGTTTGAGCCATTTCATATCCAAGTCATCAATATTAATTTTTTTTTTTTTTTCAAATTGAAAAATTGGAAAATTGGAATACGTTCACACCAAGTAAAAATTTCTATTACATGGGACACCCATGAATTTGCTTAAGCCAGATCAAGTGCTTTCTCTATCTTATATAAAGCCCAAAGCATCAACTCTTTTTCCCTCCCTTATCACAACAGTTCATAAAAAATTCTCTCTTTCCCCTCCCCCTCTCCCCTTACCATTCCTCTGTATAATTTTGGTTTTTGTGTTATTCTTTCTCTTCCCTGCTTCAATACAGAGTACCCATCTCAATTCCTTGCTTATTTTTTTCTTTTTTTTTTTACCTTCATTAAGAGTTTTTCTATATATATACTCCTTTTATTTCACATAACTATGCGATTTCTTTACCTTTTGCTCTGTGGTTATGATAAATCATTAGAACTTTTACTATTTTCTTTTGTTTCTTGTTTTTCACATAACTATCCGATTTCTTTACCTTTTCTCTGTGGTTTATGATAAATCATTAGGACTTTTAGTATTTTTCTTTTGTTTTCTGTTTTTTCTCTGCCTAACTCCGTTTTCTTGCAGATCATCAAGTCCGACGACGATGTCAACCGCTCCTCCTCCAACTCCACAGAAGAACCAAAAGGGAAAAAGTTTTCCACAAGAGAGGAAAAATAAAAGCTAAGATTTTTGCGAGCTTGTACAAGACTGTCGTTTCCGCTGCCTCAAGAGCATTTGCCGGAAACAGAGGAGATGCACTGACTCTGCAACCCCACCTTTGTCTTCGAGTGCCTATAACTCTGACGCAAACTCCGAACTTCCTTAAGAGTTTCAAATGGGGTGATGACCAACATCAACTATACTCCGTATTCTTATAATCGTGGAATTGAGCTCGTTTCATTGCCACGAACGCTCTCTTCCTTATGGTGCTTATTTACCGCAGAAGGTAATATCTAAAAAAAAAAAAAAAAAAAAAAAAAAAAAAGGGTCCTGTGAATTCTGATGTTTTTGATTCAGATCACAGCTTCTATTATGTAAAATATAAAGATTGGGTGTGATAGAAATTTGGGGTACCTGCATAACTCAGGTTTTTAATGAGTTATAGCAGCAGTTTATGCCTTTTTTTTTTCTTTTTTTTTTTAAGTCAGTGTGTTGTTTAAATTCTCAGTTCCTTTCTAGAAAAAAGACCTCCTTGACTGTTGTTTCTGCAAATTTTAGTGCGCAGAGGATAGTTTAACGAAGGTAGATGGTTGAATTATGTGAAGGCATCTTGGCTTTGTATTTTCAGTTATGTTTTGTATAATAGTAGTGTGGAATCAATAAAATGGCAATGAATTTTATGTTTGCCTTTTTTAATTTCTATGTTTTGTTGATGTTGATGCAAGATCATGAATTGCATTTTCTTTTTATTTCTGAGCAAATTGTTGTTTATTTTATTATGGGATAATTTCTTTATACTGAACTTTTGGCTTCATATGGAAAAACTTATGAAAAGTGTTATAAAGAATGGGACGGGCCAGACTGACTAGATTCATTAACTAATTTTATTAATGGAGTTGGGATGATGACAATTACTTCAATGGGGTCCCGGTTTGAAGTAAGTAGACTTGTGGAGACTTTACACTATTGGAATATTTAAAGTGATTGAGTACAAAATGGTTGGAATGAGGTAGAATTATAATTCATCTTTTGACAAAGAAGCTCCGGTGTTGGAGTCATGGCGGTTGTGGAACCGCCCTTTCTTGCATTAAGAGCGACAGTTCATTTGGTTTTGAGTAATAGCCACAATAAAGCCATAACAAACACTTGCATTGCTTTTGCTTTCTTGGATGTGATATCAGATTTGGATGTTTACATAACTGGGTTTCATGTATGTAAATCACTTTCTTATCTTATCTTTCGTGAATAACAAGTATTTGGAACTAAGTGCTACTTGTGTTAGAGGTATTGTGACTCTTTTTTAATTTTTTTCTTTTTAAAATTATATGTCTTTAGGAAAGTTATCTAAAGAGGAATATAATTGTGAATATAAATAGAATTATGAGAAGGGTAATACTACACTTACAATATAATCTTATAAACTTTCTCACATAATCCCGATGTAACAGTCCGTAATTAGTTTTTGATAAATTTTCTCGTCTGACCAATTGCAAGCTACCACGTTGAAGTTGTAAGAGAGAGTTTGTGAGATTGTGATGTGAGCCAATTTTTATTGTTACGAGAATTCTATTAGGAATAGAATAAAAGTTTCTACTATTAGTAAAATACCTCGTGTATCACCTAAGGTAAAAACCAATTCAATGTTATAAGGGTTACAAGAGGATATTAGAAACAAATGGTACGTGATGTGGGAGTTATTAAACCCTATGACTACAGTGTCTTATTTCCACTTTAGGTACTAGTCTTACAAATTAGAATTGTTTTTATTTTAGGTATTAGGTTGAGCATTCCTAAAAACTACGAAAGAAATTATGATTATTTTTACTTTATTAATGAGTTATTCTAACGTAAATTTTGTATCCATTTGTATAATAATATTTATTTTTTGCAATGTAATCTGCCTAACAATTTGTAATGTAATGTTATTCTAATACAGAGAATGAAAAGGTTGTTTTTTGAGTTTTTAATCGAGTAGTTTCTTGTCAATTTGGTGATTGATGTGGCAATTAGGTTTCATTTGTTGGTAGGGAATATTAAATTGCATCTTTTTTTTTTTTTTTTTTTTAATGCAAAATCAGGCAATATTTTATTTTACAGAGAAGATGATAATGTTATTTTTTATTTTGTTGACTGACTGATTAAAACCAAGGAATATCCCCTGTTCAGTAATGTCCATAGAATGACATTAAACATGAAAGAAGACAAGATGAAGAGCATCACTCTCTCTTGTCGACCCAATCTGAGAAGGCGGTCAATTCAAAGGAGCTGGATTAGGGTCCACACTCCTGACTGCGCACTAAAGTACTGTCGGTTTATGAAAATAATTAGGACTTTTAGTTTTTTCTTTTGTTTTCTGTTTTTTCTCTGCCTAACTCCGTTTTCTTGCAGATCATCAAGTCCGACGACGATGTCAACCGCTCCTCCTCCAACTCCACAGAAGACCAAAAGGGAAAAAAGTTTTCCACCAAAGAGAGGAAAAATAAAAGCTAAGATTTTTGCGAGCTTGTACAAGACTGTCGTTTCCGCTGCCTCAAGAGCATTTGCCGGAAACAGAGGAGTGGCACTGACTCTGAACCCCACCTTTGTCTTCGAGTGCCTATAACTCTGACGCAAACTCCGAACTTCCTTAAGAGTTTCAAATGGGGTGATGACCAACATCAACTATTATCTCCGTATTCTTATAATCGTGGAATTGAGCTCGTTTCATTGCCACGAACGCTCTCTTCCTTATGGTGCTTATTATAACCGCAGAAGGTAAATCTTAAAAAAAAAAAAAACAAAGAAGGCGGCTACACACACCGTACAGCCGGCCACGCTTAGCCAAAGTGAATTATGTGGAAGATGGCTTATTTCTAAGTTTAATTAATTATATGAAATTATTAATGCGTTATTTTTTTGTTTTTTCATTGGTTTTGAGTTGAGACTCAACTTGTTAACCTCTTCCCATGCGTACATTATATTGGATAAGTTCAATAGAAATTTTTAGAGTTAACAACTTTTTCCCACTCAAATAATGATCTAATGACACTCTTCTACTCACAGACTTTTAAAATACTATTTTATTATCTAAATTTATATTCTCACGACAAACAAAGAGCAAACTGGATCCAGATTTTTTAAGCTTTTGAAGAGGAGAGTCCAATGAATCTTTTAGTAGTGAAAGGTTGGATTTTGGTGATTGGGAACTTGGATTGATTGGAATTTGACTTTGGAGAGGTGGCTGCACAAACCCTAATTACTCTATTGTTAACGATTAGCGGGGTCGGCAAGAGTAAGGTTTTAGGGGTTTTAGTGAGTGATGATTAGGAAAGAGAGTGATGATGGTGTAAGGTTGCATCGATGCCGAATCAGAAACGAAATATAAATTTGAATAATAAAGTGACATTTTAAAAGTCTGTGAGTGAAATAGTGTCATTAAACCATTATTTAGGTGAGAAAAAAAATCGTTTACTCAAATTTTTAACATAAAATCTTATATATTTGTCTCATACAAATAAATATGAATAAAAAGGAAAAAAGAAAAAAAAGGTGTAATAAGTGCCTAATGTTTGAAGGAAACTTCAACCACGATTTTGAATTTTTCTATTTTCACATTGTGTAAATTACATATCTATCAAAATTTCTGATCTTGATTATATAATTTAGTTTCAAATAATAAATTCTTATCCTCTGGTGGGGGTATCTATTGGTTATTGACTTTGTATTATATGTTACAAAACAAGTCATTTAGTGTGGTGTTGGCCTACACTGGTTTGAGACATTTCATATCCAAGTCATCAATATTAATTTTTTTTCTTTTTTTTTCAAATTGAAAAATTGGAAAATTGGAATACGTTCACACCAAGTAAAAATTTCTATTACATGGGACACCCATGAATTTGCTTAAGCCAAATCAAGTGCTTTTTCTATCTTCTATAAAAGCCCAAAGCATCAACTCTCTTTCCCTCCCTTATCACAGCAGTTCATAAAAAATTCTCTCTTTCCCCTCCCCCTCTCCCCTTACCATTCCTCTGTATAATTTTGGTTTTTGTGTTATTCTTTCTCTTCTCTGCTTCAATACAGAGTACCCATCTCAAGTCCTTGCTCATGTTTTCTTTTTTCTTTTTACCTTCATTAAGAGTTTTTCTATATATATACTCCTTTTATTTCACACAACTATGCGATTTCTTTACCTTTTGCTCTGTGGTTTATGATAAATCATTAGAACTTTTACTATTTTTCTTTTGTTTTCTGTTTTTCACATAACTATCCGATTTCTTTACCTTTTGCTCTGNACAAAACGATGTTATTAACCTTAATATGATCATAAATAATATTACTTAATGCATATATTATCATAATTTAGATGTTGCGGCTACTCTAAATTAATCAAATATATACGATCATAAAACATCAAATAATTTATAACATGAATTATATAATATATCACAAATCAATACAAGAATAACACATTATTTATGCATAACTAAGTAATATATAACATAAAAAACCATCATACAAGCTGTCACCGACTTCCACGCGCCACCGTGACTAAAGGACGTGCCCCCACGCACTTTCACGCGCCTCCACAAGGCAGCACACACGCCCACGCGCCTTCACGCGCCAACACAGCACTGCCATGCGCTCTCACGCTCCGTCACGCGCCACACATCCTCACGCGCCTAACACAGCACAGGCCCCTCACCCGCCACCACGCGCCGGGTCAGGATCTGGGTCCTTTAACTCATTTTAACTGGGTTGGATCGACCCTGGTTGGTCCACTGGACCGGTCATTGACCGGTTTGGGCCGTTGACCAATTCATTGACCGGTCTGGACCTTTGGCCATGTTGACTGGGTCGGGTTGACCTAACGGGTTTGGGTTTATCTGACCGAGTCAGTTAACCCGTTTTGATGGTTGACTTTGACCAGGTCATTTTGACCCGTTTATCCTATTGGGTCGGTTCTTCTTGACCTGTTTTTCTGCAAATTTTACCCAGTTTTTCAGATTTTCAACAGCCCATTTCTGGCCATTTTTCCGGCGTTTTCGATGGGAAACTTGAATGTGAACATATAACCTATATCGGTGACATCTCAAATGACAATTTCGTCCTAAATCGGTGCCATAAACGGCTTCCGAAAACACCCAAACAATAATTTCTAACCAAAACTTTAAACTTGCATAACTTTGCATCCAGAACTCTGTTTTTGACAAATAATATACCGTTGGAAAGCTTTTTTAATAAGGATTCCAATGACACCAAAATCGAAAAAAAAAATATATTTATAATAAAAGTTATGCTTGATTTACAGTATGTGTTTTAATGGAAAAAATCCCAAATTTTATGCAATATTTTTTAGATTTGCATCAAACAACTTCATGCTAGGCAGAGATTCAAATAATGGCTCTGATACCAAATGTAAAATACATTCATATTCCAATATTCATATAACAGTGATAATACAATCAATTTCAATACAAAATCTCCATGGAATATATGCGGAAGTAAATGACAAACCTCAAGCCATAGCAATTGTTGTTTGATCTTCTTACTCCTTCTGAAATTACAGGATCTTCCACTGACTACAACTTTTGAGTGATGGTTTTGAAAACTAAAATAAAATTGCGTCACTGGGGACATGTAAAGTCTCTTTCTTATATGCAGTTGTCTTTCCATCAAAGACAACTGCTCAAGAGACACAACCGTATGACCACATCAGTCCACATCAGTAAGGACCAAAATGTAATTATATGAGAAGTGTAGGACCATATTGTAAAAAGTCTAACAGGAAAATCATTTTGTTAAACTTAGGGGGAATATGTAATATGGCCTAAAATGTCTTTTTAAGCATGGTTCTACAATATTCTATATGTATGTATCCTATTATATGATTTGATATGGGTAATTAATGATACATATTAGAATATATATTTTAAATTTTTTAATACATTAATATATATATATTATATGATACGATATGTATCGGTTCGTATCCTTAAAACTATTGATGCAAATCTTTATTAATTTGGCCCAAGGCCCCAAAAATTTTGCTTGATGAAGATGGAGAAAGTGAAGAGGAAGATGTGTTGCATGTGTTGTCTAGTTCATTGAGTTTATAAGGTATTTAATGAACCTCAAAAATTAATTAAGGTGCACGTAAGCTAGCTCCGATATCCTGATTACCAGAAAAAAAAAAAAAAAAGACGTGTTATCCATTTTGTATGATAATAATAAAATTAGTGGAGATAAATATTGATATTAGTATTGAAAATAATATAAAAAGTTTGAGAGAAAATAATATAGATTTTTAATTCTGATTATATAATATTATAATTTAAAATCAATAATATTATAAAATTTGTTAATTAATCTTTGATACAATATTAATTTTTTTAAAATTTTTATTATTATTTTTTTTTTTTAAGTGTATCGTACTTTACAATGATTTTTTATACGTACGCGATTTGATAACATGCTTGAAGTGTGTCGAATTTTGAACAGTGGGCAACGATATATGAGACGGTCTATTCAGGTTTGAGTGCTCCACTGAAAGATAGGGGACTGCCGACCAGGCGGCCAGTTTCGTGGTCTTGTCAAGCCAGGTGTACCTTCTATTTTAGATTGAGTGGACTCGGGACCACGATATCATCCCCTTTTAACTCTTCAGTTTACAAACTAGGGGTAGACGGCTCATCAATCTCACTCGAGTGAGTCGACTCATCAGTCATCACAGTTCACACTCTCTCTCTTTGAGATACTTGCTCTCCAAGTTTATCGCTCTATAAACTACCAGTCTTCTATTTCACGCTTCACCACTTCAGTCTCTCACTTCTCTCTCTTGTTTTCCTCTCTAGCTCAATCTTCAAATTTTCTCTCTGTTTTCTTCTATAGCTCAGAGCTTCAATTTTGAAAAAATCTCTTTATGAAAAAAATGGAACACGAAGCCTTTCAGAAGAAGTCAGAGAGCCGGTTACCACCTAAAAGAGGCCGGATTCTCATTGGCATATTGAAGGATTTGGTGGGAATAATAGGTAAAAGGAAAGATGTTGGTGGTGAGCTTAGCTCGAGCTCATCCACTCCAGCTGCAATTCCCAATAGTGGCTACATCTCGGATGCTCCGTCTAGGTCCTGATCACTGATAACGCTTATTAAGGTCTAATCATGGCTGATCTGGTGGATTTTGTTTTGATTCTTACATGTATAGTTTAATATTTTATCTTTATTTTCTGAATTTGTTGACTCAATTAAAGAGAAGGAGAGGATTGAGGATGGGATTTTGTGGAATTGGAACCCATGTTTAGACCTACAAATTATTAATATTAAGTTGAGGAGATTATTAGATTCCTCATTCTGATGTAATATTTGATGTCTAAATCTTATAGTTAATAGAAATTTGTGCATTTTTTTATATGTGGTGGTGAAATTTGTTGGAGATGATCGTGAAATTGTTTGATTATCTGTTCATAGATTGCCGGAGATTTACAAATCCCATCCGAGGTGATGATCAGATTAAAATCCTTATTTTATATTTTCTCTATGTGATTTTTCTTTAGTTTGAAAAGGTACAAAAAGCGTAAAGGAAGGAAGGAATATACATGATAGATTATTGAAATGATTTCAAGTAAAGGTAGGCCGTTGAACTTGATGACTATTTTTTTAAATGTTTCCGCTATTCCGCTTTTGAGTAAGTATTGATTTTATAAATTTGAAAGAAAAATATTAGCTAAAATATGAGAAATATACAAATAAATTTTATGATTAAATCATTTATTTCAAATTAAAATGCATTTTAAATTTTCATATCATTTTGTTAAAAATAGAAGAAAAATCACTCCAGCTTCAGCCCCCTCTTATATTAACAAGCGTAAACCGCGTTTCAAACGAGTAAATGATTATATTACAATTAACTAACTATTATGGTTAAATTCAACTTTACATATAAGAATCGAAACAACATCAACACTCAGACGGAGCATCTGAGATATAGCCACTGCTAGGAATTGAAATTTGTTGATCAATGGAAGATATGGGATCTTGTGAAATTTGACTGTTGAGTACTTTTCTTTTTTAAATTCTGGAGGTAACATTTGTTGGACATAATTGGGGAATTCATTGATTTTCTTGTTTTCAGACCACAACTTTTGAAACTGAGGTGAAGATAATGATAAAAGATTCTTTGTTTTATATTTTCTTTAAAAATATTGATTTTTTAAATATCTATAAGCATAAAAAGGCTAAAAGAATCAAAGGAATATAAATAAATAAATAATAGATCAAAGGGATGATTACCGTAGACCGTTGGATTCAATTGTAAGTTTCTCTTATCTCTTTCCATATTTCCACTTACAAAATAACTTTTTAAAATTTTGTTTCAAATATATATTCATCATTTTTTTTATAAAATTTAACAAAACATAAATGTAATATCTGATCCAAAAAAATTGTCAAATAAAATAATTTATTTTTCATTTAAACTGTATTTTCGTGTCATATGTCAAAATTGGAATGCAAAATTGAAATTCCTCTTCCACTACCACGTCAGCTCCTCTTACATCAGATAGAGTCATAGGGGTAAGCAAATGATTACATTAACCATGACTTTTGTCGTCGGTCCCTTCACGCTTTGTTCTTATACAATCCGTCATTGGATAGCTAACCTGTGGTTGAGATATTGTCATCTCTATTTTTTTTTTTAACATAATGGTATTTAGTTATATCATTGGTCCAGGTTTATAGATAAGTTTGTTTAACGAGTAAACCATATTTTTTTATTCAAATAATGGTTTAATAACACTTATTCATTTATAAACTTTAAAATTATTACTCCCTTAGTTTCATTTTAATAGACGTCTTATGAAATTATTTTTTTGCCAAAATAAAGGTCGTTTGACTGCTCCATCCTCTCTCTCTTCCTCAATGAATTCCCCTGTCCTTTGTATTCCACTTTTTTTTGCCCTCATCTCCTCTCTCTCTTTTTCTCCATCTCGCCCCCTTATCTCCTCTCTCTCTTTCTTTTTCAAATGCAGGTGAAGACCAGTGAGAGAATCAAAATTTTCCTACTGTAATTTCAGTGAAAGAGTCAATACGAGGAGAGAGAAATTTGTTTTCTTAAAAATTGTGCAAGGTCTTAAAACGTCACTTAAAATGAAACAGAGGGAGTACCTTATTATATAAATTTATATTTTATTTTTAATTTTGGTATCGTTGTGGCCTTACACTATGATCATTCTCTTCTCCGATTATGACTCACTAAAACCTCTTAAACCCTACTTCATTAACCCAGCCAATAGTCGTCAATTGAGCGATTAATGTTTACACAGTCACTATAATAGCTGCTTTCTACTCAAATACTCATAAATTATACATAACGAACATACATATAAAATAGTATAAAGAGTTGGGCCAAAATTTTTCCTTTATTAAACATATACATTTTTTTTACACAAAATTCGTATCATGTACAAAAGTTATCAAAAACTATGTGGACAGTGTAGCCATTTCTCCTTGTTTGCCAACGTCCATCAGACCGTGTCCTCACCTAGATCCTGCAAAACATAGGAAACAACGGGGTGAGCACTAAAACAATGCTTAGTAAGTAAATCCAATACTCATCTAACTCAGCTATCCCCGTAACTCTCTCTAATTATTTCCTTACAATTCTCGCTTACTCTCTCTCTTAGACTTCTCTCTATTTTCTCTTTCTCATAACTTTTTTCTTCTCTTCTGTAAGTCGCGGCCTCATCTTACCGGAGGCATGGCCGGGACTGGCTCCCGCTCTCGGTGACTTCTACTCATTCTAGCCGATCAGACTCGGTTATGCATGGATTCAGAACCTTTGGCCATGTGAGTGTATAAACTCTCTCGGGTACTCTCAGGTATAGCCCTCATCCGCATGTACTCTCATGAGCTACACCACTTTTTTCTCTCATACTCAAGCCGCTCTCTCTCTTTGCGGCGTACATACGGGAATACTCTACCCATTACTCACGGGTTCCCCATTGCATAACCTACTCTATGCTCTTTTTCTCTTAATGAAGCTCACACTCAAAGTTCTCTACTCTTTCTCTAATGCAAATAATGCACTTTCTCTATTCTCTCTCTTTAATGCAATTAATGCATATGGATGAATCATGCTCATTAATGTACTCATGTAATACAGTTATGCCATGTAGCAAAAATTAAGGCTTTCTTCTCTTACTCATGCTTCTCCTAAGCATTTCATCATACAACTCATGTGCATATAAAACTCTATTTTAACAATAACATTTCTCTTCTCTTTAATCATCCAAAAATGGGAGAAAAACCCCCTCATACATTCTAAACCCCTGTCAAAGAAAAACACTCCCATAAGGTTTGCTCAAAACTTCCTTCAACTCCAATCAAAACTCAACTCAACATCATAAAAATCTCAACACTTCTCATATTCCAATATATTCAATACTCATCAATAACTATAATCTCATCTCATCTCATCTCATTTCATCTCAGTAAACATGATACATATACATTCATACATAGATCTCTACTCAAGGAAGCTCTTACATCTCAACTTGGGTTGGATTTACTTACCTTGTGGGTAAATAACTTCTCTAGCACTTTTCCTTTCCCTTGTTGTCTTGTCTTGTCTCTACAACTTTAAACAACATAAGACTTCAACAAATCATAAACAAATTCTCATCTAAAGCAAGAATCCTTACATTAGGATACTTTAGATGAAATCTCTACTAACAACTATCCAAAAGCTCCCTAAAATTCCTTGGAAATCTTGGAAGATTGAATGAAGGATGGGAAGAAAATAGAGAGTAAGAATGGCAGTGGAAAAGGGTGAAATGAGGGTTTACTACACTTAATCCCTTATTTAGCTCATATTATAACCACTCTTTCCCATTTTGCCCTTGCTCTTTCTTGAAAATTCCATCTTTATCCTTTGATTAATTACAAACACACCTCCAACTCCAACACATTCTCTACTAAATTTCCATATATTTTACTCCCCACTTTTCCTGCTAATTAGGGGTAGAATTGTCATTTTACTCCTATGGAGAATTCTCTAGAACTCTAAAGAAACTTTTATGCCGTCCCGTCGCCACGACGAAGAAAGTTCCATCGCCCCAGCGAAAAATTACAGAACTGACATCGCTACACAGAGCTGACGTCGCCGCGGCAAAGACTGTAATACCAAGATTCCTCAAATCTCAACCAATTTCAAGGCAAACACTCAACCAACTCAACATACTATTTCAACCAAAGACCAATCAACCAAAAATAACAACATACAAACCCAATTGAAGCTGAATCAATAAACATTTAAGTAATATAACAAATCTTAACTACGTACCTCAAGTGGGACGTTACAATCACTCCTCCCAAGTTAAATTACAATCAATCACAATCACCAAAATTTAACTTTTTAGCACCAAAAGATTCATCGACGTCCCCTCTTCAAAAGTCTTAATAGTCTTGATTAAGTTTACTTTCTATTTGAGATCAAAATATAAATTTAAATAAAAAAATAATATTTTAAAAATTTATGAATAAAAAAGTGTCATTCCGTTATTTGGTGGAAAAAAAATCGTTAACTCTTTATTAGTTGCACATAACAGTTCCGTATTAATTATTAAATTAGTGTCTCTTTAATTGTTTTTTTTTTTTATTATAAAGTTATACCTTAAAAAAATAGAAGTTCATGTGCGTTAGACACGTGGCAGAATACCTAGTGGAGGGCTGGGGGCGGCGTCAATTGGCTGCCCGGAGATTAAGAATGATCAAATGAGGGCCCGGACATTTTGGCTCCGTTTGGTTCACAATTTTGTGTTTTTGGGAAATTTTTTTTGAAAAAAGTTAAAAAAAAAAAGTTGAATTGGACGGGTATTACGATGTAGGATTTACAAATTACTAAAATACCCCCTATGTTTTTTTTTTACAAAACACCCCTTATAATAAAACATTAAAAGTTAACAAAAACACCCCCAATCCACCCTCAAATACGGACAGCCGGCCACCACCGCCGGAGGGTGGCCGGAGTCACCGTAACAAAAATACTAAAAATATTTAGGGGTATTTAATTGAATTAACAAATTTAGGGGGTTTAAAAGATGTTGAATAAAGTTGAATAATATTGTGAGTTTTTGGGTATTTTACTGTTTAACTTTTTTGGGAATACTAAAAGTAGTATTCCCAAAATCCAACCAAACGAAGCCTTTAAGATTCCGTAATCTTCTATAAACTTTTCTGGTTATTTAATTAGGAGTAATTTACATCACCCTTTTACACCATTTTTATTACATCATGATATGATATATACCACATAAAATTTTAATTATTTTAAATTTTTAATATTATAATAAAATTTGTGTGATTGTGGCATATGCCAGATCATGACATAATGAAAATGATGTAAAAGAGTGGTGTAAATGTAGCATTATTCTTTAACTAATGTATTCTCTTTTTGTTTTTATTTTTATTTTGTATATAAGCGTATCTTACTTCCTAGTTGCTATGAAGCATTAGAAAATTGAGATTTTGAACAATAATTAAACTACCTTTCATGGTCAAGCGTTTTGATAAAGATTCTTAAATGTATTATTTTAAGAATCTTAAGTTCAAGTTTCTCTTTGATTGTTATTAGGAATAATTATTGAAACTCTTATCTGACAGATAATTTCAAAGTTTCGAAAGATTAGTTGATGTACGTATAAATTGGTTTGAGTATCCTTGATCATAAAAAAAAAAAATGATTAATAATTAATTTATTGATTCAGTAACATTTTGTATATCAACTTTTTTTTTTTATTAATATCTAATAATATTATACAATAATTTTATACATTGACACAATTGTATTAACCTAACTACATAGATTATCTTTATCTTAGCATAAGAAGATTCCATTGAAGGGTAAAATCAAGATTTCTCAATCACGATGTCATGACTAGTAGTAATTGAGGTTATGTTCATGTACCACCAAAGTTCGATTAAGACATATGTAATTAATAAATTCTAGCTAATTAAAATCTTTGTCTTTAGCAACAAAGTATATTGCATTGACAAATGAAACCATATCTTATCAACTTCTGTTCATACTTAATGATATAAAAATAAAGAAGGTTTGAAGTACCGAGCCTCTAAAACATGTTAATGTGAGTTTAATGTTAAGAGTCATTAAATTATATATATAAAATTTTGTATTTTATTTGTAGTTATGCATTGATGCATTCATCAAATCATAAATACTGTAAGAGACGAAACATGTTATATCTCCTTGCTTATTAATTTTTTTAATTATTATTTTAAGGAATTTATGGTCAAATTTCATTGATAATATAAGCCTAATTGAGTAATAACTTAATGATCAATACATGCATTTGGTTACATCCTTTCCCACGTGCAAGCTTTTCAGCTCAAGGTTGCGAGGATGACCATTTTGAATCCTGTGTAGACTTAATTAAAAGACTATAAGCAATTCCTTTTGATAATGAAATAACATTGCTTTTCTATCAGCCATCAATAAGCGTATGACTTTTGCGTTCACTTCTTTTGTTCTTGGTGAATTGGTGATACCAAATTCTCAGTTGGTTTTGTCAAACTTAGAAAATAAAAATGAGAGTATTAAAATGATTTTTAGGTTCAATGTATTTTTTTTTTTTGAGGATATTAAAATATTCAAACCAGTTTACGCGCATCTCAATTAATCTTTGAGGTCTATTCAATACCTTACAAATCTAAAGGATAAGATAATTCATTGAACGTTTTATAAGTCTAAAGAATCAGGTAAACTACAATATCATCGTATCAATATCAAATAAAATAAAAAAAATATTGCTACAAATCTTAAAAATTGATAAAAAATAATATAAATTCTTAACCTTCTAATTAATTTTGATTAAGTAATAACTAATTATACATCACATGTCCACTCAGGTTGGAGTGATCCACTGAAAGATAGGTGGACTGCCGACCAGGCCGCCAGTTTCGTGGGCTTGTCAAGCCAGGTCTACCTTAGATTAAGTGGACTCGGGACCACGCTATCATCCCCTTTCAACCCTTCAATCTACAAACTAGGGTTCGACGGCTCATCAATCTTACTCGACTCATCAGTCGTCACAGTTCACACACTCTCTCTCTCAGGGATACTTGCTCTCTAAGTTTATGGCTCTATTTATTTCACGCTTCCTCACTTCAGTCTCTCACTTCTCTCTCTTGTTTTCCTCTCTAGCTCAATCTTCAAATTTTCTCTCTGTTTTCTTCTGTAGCTCACAGCTTCAATTTTGAAACAATCTCTTATGAAAAAAATGGAACACGAAGCCTTTCAGAAGAAGTCAGAGAGCCGGTTTCCACCTAAAAGAGGCCGGATTCTCATCGGCATATTGAAGGATTTGGTGGGAATAATAGGTAAAAGGAAAGATGTTGGTGGTGAGCTTAGCTCGAGCTCATCCACTCCAGCTGCAATTCCCAATAGTGGCTGCATCTCGGATGCTCCGTCTGAGTCCTGATCACTGATAACGCTTTTTAAGGTCTAATCATGGCTGATCTTGTGGATTTTATTTTGATTCTTACATGTATAGTTTAATATTTTATCTTTATTTTCTGAATTTGTTGACTAAATTAAAGAGAAGGAGAGGGTTGAGGATGGGATTTTGTGGAATTGGAACCCATGTTTAGACCTACAAATTATTAATATTAGAAGCTGAGGAGATTATTAGATTCCTCATTGTGATGTAATATTTGATGTCTATATCTTATAGTTAATAGAAATTTGTGCATTTTTTTATATGTGGTGGTGAAATTTGTTGGAGATGATCGTGAAATTTTTTGAATTTCTGTTCATAGATTGGCGGAGATTTACAAATCCGATCCGAGGTAATGATCAGGATTAAAATTCTTATATTATATTTTCTCTATTTGATTCTTCTTTTGTCTGAAAAAGTACAAAAAGCGTGAAGGAAGGAAGGAAAATGATTTCAATTAAAGGTAGGCCGTTGAATTTGATGACTATTTTTTTAAATGTTTCCGAATTCCGCTATTCCGCTTTTGAATAAGTATTGATTTTATAAATTTGAAAGAAAAATATTAGCTAAAATATGAGAAATATACAAATAAATTTTATGATTAAATCATTTATTTCAAATTAAAATGCATTTTTAATTTTCATGTCATTTTGTTAAAATTAGAAGAAAATTCACTCCTGCTTCAGCCCCCTCTTATATTAACAAGCGTAAACCGCGTTTCAAACGAGTAAATGATTATATTACAATTAACTAACTATTATGGTTAAATTCAACTTTACATATAAGAATTGAAGCAACATCAACACTCAGACGGAGCATCTGAGATATAGTCACTGCTAGGAATTGAAATTTGTTGATCAATGGAAGATATGGGATCTTGTGAAATTTGACTGTTGAGTACTTTTCTTTTTTAAATTCTGGAGGTAACATTTGTTGGACATAATTGGGGAATTCATTGATTTTCTTGTTTTCAGACCACAACTTTTGAAACTGAGGTGAAGATAATGATAAAAGATTCTTTGTTTTATATTTTCTTTAAAAATATTGATTTTTTAAATATCTATAAGCATAAAAAGGCTAAAAGAATCAAAGGAATATAAATAAATAAATAATAGATCAAAGGGATGATTACCGTAGACCGTTGGATTCAATTGTAAGTTTCTCTTATCTCTTTCCATATTTCCACTTACAAAATAACTTTTTAAAATTTTGTTTCAAATATATATTCATCATTTTTTTTATAAAATTTAACAAAACATAAATGTAATATCTGATCCAAAAAAATTGTCAAATAAAATAATTTATTTTTAATTTAAACTGTATTTTCGTGTCATATGTCAAAATTGGAATGCAAAATTGAAATTCCTCTCCCACTACCACGTCTGCTCCTCTTATATCAGATAGAGTCATAGGGGTAAGTAAATGATTATATTAATCATGAATTTTGTCGTCGGTCCCTTCACACTTTGTTCTTATACAATCCGTCATTGGATAGCTAACCTGTGGTTGAGATATTGTCATCTCTATTTTTTTTTAACATAATGGTATTTAGTTATGTCATTGGTCCAGGGTTTATAGATAAGTTTGTTTAACGAGTAAACTACATTTTTTTCATTATTTAATGACACTTACTTATTTATAGGCTTTTAATATATTATTTTATTATTTAAATTTATGTTTTATTTCTGATTTTAATATAATTGTGGCTCTACATCATGATCATTCTCTTCTTTGATCATAACTCACTAAAATCTCTCAAACCTTATTATTGCTGAACTTACCAATAGCCGCTAATCAAGCGATTAGAGTTTACACAGTTATCTCTTCCAAGTTAAATTCTGATCAATCTCAATCACCAAAGTTCAATATTTTACTACTAAAAGACTCATCGATTTATCCTCTTCAAAAGCTTTAATAGTCTAAATCAAGTTTACTTTTTGTTTGCCATCTAAATATAAATTTAAATAATAAAATAATATTTTAAAAGTTTATAGATAAAGAAAGTTTTATTAACTATTATTTAGATGGGAAAAAAGTTGTTAACTCTTGATAAGTTGTACAAATAACAGTTAATATCAACTGTTAAATTAGTGTCCGTTTAATTGTTTTTTTATTGTAAAGTTATACCTAAAAAAATAGAAGTTCATGTGCGTTAGACACGTGGCAGAAGACCTAGTGGAGGGCTGCAGACGGCGTCATTGCCGGCCCGAGATTGAGAATGATCAAATGAGGGCCAGGACTTAATTTTTTTTTTTTTTTTTTTTTTTTTTGAGATTCAGGCATCTTCTAGAAACTTTAACTAATGTATTCTCTTTTTGTTTTTATTTTTATTTTGTATACAAGCGTATCTTGCTTCCTATTTGCTATGGAGCATTAGAAAATTGAGATTTTGGAGTCACCTTTGTTGACAAAACAATAATTAAATTATCTTTCGATGGTTGAGCAATTTGATAAAGATTATTGAGTTTATTACTCTAAAAGTTCTAAGTTTAAGTTCTTTCTCGATTGTTATTAGGGATAGTTATTAAAACTCTTATTCGATGAGTAATTTCAGGGTCCTAAGAGATTAATTGAGACACACATAAACTAGTTTGAATAGTTTTGATCATAAAAAAAAAGATTAATAATTAATTTATTGAGTCAATAACATTTTTCATATCATTTTTTATTTATTTATTAATTTCTAATAATATTATACAATTATTGACACAATTGGATAAACCTAACTACGTAGATTTTCTCTATCTTAACGTAAGAAGATTCCATGGAAAGGTAAAATCAATATTTCTCAATCACGATGTCATGACATGACTACTAGTAATTGAGTTATGTTCATGTACCAAAGTTGGATTAAGACATATATAATTAATAAAACCTAACTAATTAAAATCTTTGTCTTTAACAACAAAGTCTATTGCGTTGACAAATGAAACCGTATCTATAACAAGTTTTGTTCATACTTAATGATATAAAAATAAAAAAGGCTTAAAGTATCGAGACTTTGAAACATGTTAATATGAGTTTAATGTTAAGAGTCATTAATAGGGGTGAGCACGGGTAGCGGGTAGAACCGGAACCGAGGGTAAGAATCGGAACCGGAATCAGAACCTACCCAGAACCTGCACTGTGCGGGTAGGTTCCGGTTCCAATTTTTTGGAACCGCTACTGTGCGGTTCTGGTTCCGGTTCTTACCCCCGGAGGAACCAGAACCGGAACCGGAACCTGTAAAAAGGGTACCCTGTTTGGAACCTGTAGGGGGTACCCTGTTTTGGAACCTGTTTGGAACCTGTTTTGGAACCTGTTTGGAACCTGTTTTGGAACCTGTTTGGAACCTGTTTTGGAACCTCTGTTTAGAACTTGTTTTTGGAACCTGTTTAGAACCTATTTTGGAACCTAGACTATAATGAAATATTTGTGAAATGTAAATAATGGGGGAGTTTCTATTATTTTACATAGCCAATAGGTCCGCAATTGAGCGATTAATGTTTACACAGTCACTATAATAGCTGCTTTCTACTCAAATACTCATAAATTATACATACACGAACATACATATAATATATAAAGAGTTGGGCCAAAATTTTTCCTTTATTAAACATATACATTTTTTTCACAAATTCTATCATGTACAAAGTTATCAAAACATTGTGGACAGTGTACCATTTCTCCTTGTTTGCCAACGTCCATCAGACCGTGTCCTCACCTAGATCCTGCAAAACTAGGAAACAACGGGGTGAGCACTAAACAATGCTTGTAAGTAAATCCAATACTCTCTAACTCAGCTATCCCCGTACTCTCTCTAATTATTTCTTACATTCTCGCTTACTCTCTCTCTTAGACTCTCTCTATTTTCTCTTTCTCATACTTTTTTTCTTCTCTTCTGTAAGTCGCGGCCAGCCTCTCATCTACGAGGCATGGCGGGACTGGCTCCCGCTCTCGTTGACTTCTACTCATCTAGCCGATCAGACTCGGTTATGCATGGATTCAGAACCTTTGGCCATGTGAGTGTATAACCTCTCTCGGGTACTCTCAGTTAAGCCCTCATCCGCATGTACTCTCATGAGCTACACCACTTTTTTCTCTCATACTCAAGCCGCTCTCTCTCTTGCGCGTACATACGGGAATACTCTACCCATTACTCACGGGTTCCCCATTGCATAACCTACTCTATGCTCTTTTTCTCTTAATAAGCTCACACTCAAAGTTCTCTACTCTTTCTCTAATGCAAATAATGCACTTCTCTATTCTCTCTCTTAATGCAATTAATGCATATGGTGAATCATGCTCATTAATGTACTCATGTAATCAGTTATGCCATGTAGCAAAAATTAGGGCTTTCTTCTCTTACTCATGCTTCTCCTAAGCATTTCATCATACAACTCATGTGCATATAACTCTATTTTAACAATACATTTCTCTTCTCTTTAATCATCCAAATGGGAAAAACCCCCTCATACATTCTAAACCCCTGTCAAAGAAAAACACTCCCATAGGTTTGCTCAAAACTTCCTTCAACTCCAATCAAAACTCACTCAACATCATAAAAATCTCAACACTTCTCATATTCCAATATATTCAATCCTCTCATAACTATAATCTCATCTCATCTCATCTCATTTCATCTCAGTAAACATGATACATATACATTCATACATAGATCTCTACTCAGGAAGCTCTTACATCTCAACTTGGGTTGGATTTACTTACCTTGTGGTAATAACTTCTCTAGCACTTTTCCTTCCTGTTTTCTTGTCTTGTCTCTACACTTTAAACAACATAAGACTTCACAAATCATAAACAAATTCTCATCTAAAGCAAGAATCCTTACATTAGGATACTTTAGATGAAATCTCTACTAACAACTATCCAAAAGCTCCCTAAAATTCCTTGGAAATCTTGGAAGATTGAATGAAGGATGGGAAGAATAAGAGTAAGAATGGCAGTGGAAAAGGGTGAAATGAGGGTTACTACACTATTCCCTTATTTAGCTCATATATAACCACTCTTTCCCATTTTGCCCTTGCTCTTTCTTGAAATTCCATCTTTATCCTTGATTAATTACAAACACACCTCCAACTCCAACACATTCTCTACTAAATTTCCATATATTTTACTCCCCACTTTTCCTGCTAATGGGTAGAATTGTCATTTTACTCCTATGGAGAATTCTCTAGAACTCTAAAGAAACTTTATGCCGTCCCGTCGCCACGACGAAGAAAGTTCCATCGCCCCAGCGAAAAATTACGAACTGACATCGCTACACAGAGCTGACGTCGCCGCGGCAAAGACTGTAATACCAAGATTCCTCAAATCTCAACCAATTTCAAGGCAAACACTCAACCACTCAACAACTATTTCACCAAAGACCAATCAACCAAAAATACAACATACAAACCCAAGTTAAGCTGAATCAATAAACATTTAAGTAATTAACAATCTTAACTACTTACCTCAAGTGGGACGTTACAATCACTCCTCCAAGTTAAATTACAATCATCACAATCACCAAATTTAACTTTTTAGCACCAAAAGATTCATCGACGTCCCTCTTCAAAAGTCTTAATAGTCTTGATTAAGTTTACTTTCTATTTGAGATCAAAATATAAATTTAAATAAAAAAATAATATTTTAAAAATTTATGAATAAAAAAGTGTCATTCCGTTATTTGGTGGAAAAAAAATCGTTAACTCTTTATTAGTTGCACATAACAGTTCCGTATTAATTATTAATTAGTGTCTCTTTAATTGTTTTTTTTTTTATATAAAGTTATACCTTAAAAAAATAGAAGTTCATGTGCGTTAGACACGTGGCAATACCTATGGAGGGCTGGGGCGGCGTCAATTGGCTGCCCGGATTAAGAATGATCAAATGAGGGCCCGGACATTTTGGCTCCGTTTGGTTCACAATTTTGTGTTTTTGGGAAATTTTTTTTGAAAAAAGTTAAAAAAAAAAAGTTGAATTGGACGGGTATTACGTGTAGATTTACAAATTACTAAAATACCCCCTTGTTTTTTTTTTACAAAACACCCCTTATAATAAAACATTAAAAGTTACACAAAACACCCCCAATCCACCCTCAATACGGACAGCCGCCACCACCGCCGAGGGTGGCCGGAGTCACCGTAACAAAAATACTAAAAATATTTAGGGGTATTTAATTGATTACACAATTTAGGGGTTTAAAAGATGTTGAAATAATTTGAATATAGTGTAGTTTTTGGGTATTTTACTGTTTAACTTTTTTGGGAATACTAAAAGTATTATTCCCAAAATCCACAAACGAAGCCTTTAGATTCCGTAATTCTTCTATAAACTTTTCTGGTTATTTAATTAGGAGTAATTTACATCACCCTTTTACACCATTTTATTACTCATGATATGATATACCACATAAAATTTTAATTATTTTAAATTTTTAATATTATAATAAATTTGTGTGTTGTGGCATATGCCAATCATGACATAATGAAAATGATGTAAAGAGTGGTGTAAATGTAGCATTATCTTTACTTAATGTATTCTCTTTGTGTTTTATTTTTATTTTGTATATAAGCGTATCTTACTTCCTAGTTGCTATGAAGCATTAGAAAATTGAGATTTTGAACAATAATAAACTACCTTTCATGTTCAAGCGTTTTGTATAAAGATTCTTATGTATTATTTTAGAATCTTAATTCAAGTTTCTCTTTGATTGTTATTAGAATAATATTGAAACTCTTATCTGACATATTCAAAGTTTCGAAAGATATTGATGTACGTATAATTGGTTTGAGTATCCTTATCATAAAAAAAAATGATAATAATTAATTTATTGATCATAACATTTTTATATCAATTTTTTTTTATTATATCTAATAATATTATACAATATTTATACATTGACACAATTGTATAACCTAACTACATAGATTATCTTTATCTTACATAGAAGATTCCATGAAGGGTAAAATCAAATTTCTCAATCACGATGTCATGACTACTAGTAATTGAGGTTATGTTCATGTACCACCAAAGTTGATTAAGACTATTAATTAATAAACTACTAATTAAAATCTTTGTCTTTAACAACAAAGTATATCATGACAAATGAAACCAACTTACAACTTCTGATCATACTTAATGATATAAAAATAAAGAAGGCTTAAAGTACGAGCCTCTAAACATGTTAATGTGAGTTTAATGTTAAAGTCATTAAATTATATAAAAATTTTTATTTTATTTGTAGTTATGCATTGATCATTCATCAATAAATACTGTAAGAGACGAAACATGTTATATCTCCTTGCTTATTAATTTTTTTAATTATTTTAAGGAATTTATGGTCAATTTTCATTGATATATAAGCCTAATTGAGTAATAACTTAATGATCAATACTGCATTTGGTTACATCCTTTCCCACGTGCAAGCTTTTCAGCTCAAGGTTGCGAGGATGACATTTTAATCCTGTGTAGACTTAATTAAAAGACATAAGATTCCTTTTGATATGAATAACATTGCTTTTCTATCACCATATAAGCGTATGACTTTTGTTTCACTTCTTTGTTCTGGTGAATTGGTGAACCAAATTCCAGTTGGTTTTGTCAAACTTAGAAATAAAATGAGAGTATTAAAATGATTTTTAGGTTCAATGTATTTTTTTTTTTGGGATTTAAAATATTCAAACAGTTTAGCCATTCTCAATTATTTTGAGGTCTATTCAAACCTTACAATCTAAAATAAGATAATCATTGAAGTTTATAATTAAAAATCAGTAAACTACATATTCGTATCAATTCATAAATAAAAAAATATTGTACAAATCTTAAAAATGATAAAAAATATAAATTCTTAACTTCTAATTAATTTGATAAGTAATACTAATTATAATACATGTCATCAGTTGAGTGATCCACTAAGATAGGTGGACTCCGACCAGGCCGCCAGTTTCGTGGCTGTCAAGCCGGTTACCTTATTTGAAGTGGACTCGGGACCACCTATCATCCCCTTCAACCCTTCAATCTACAAACTAGGGTTGACGGCTCATCACTTACTCGACTCATCAGTCATCACAGTTCACACACTCTCTCTCTCAGAGATACTTGCTCTCAAGTTTATGGCTCTATTTATTTCACGCTTCCCACTTCAGTCTCCACTTCTCTCTCTTGTTTTCCTCTCTAGCTCAATCTTCAAATTTTCTCTCTGTTTTCTTCTGTAGCTCAGACCTTCAATTTTGAAACAATCTCTTATGAAAAAAATGGAACACAGCCTTTCAGAAGAAGTCAGAGCCGTTTCCACCAAAAGAGGCTGGATTCTCATCGGCATATTGAAGGATTTGGTGGGATAATAGGTAAAGGAAGATGTTGGTGGTGAGCTTAGCTCGAGCTCATCCACTCCAGCTGCATTCCCAATAGTGGCCATCTCGGATGCTCCTCTGAGTCCTGATCACTGATAACGTTTTTAAGGTCTAATCATGGCGATCTGGTGGATTTTTTTGATTCTTACATGTATAGTTAATATTTTACTTTATTTTCTGAATTTGTTGACTAAATTAAAGAGAGGAGGAGAGGTTGAGGATGGGATTTTGTGAATTGGAACCCATGTTTGACCACAATTATTAATATTAGAGTGAGGAGATTATTAGATTCCTCATTGTGTATGTAATTTTGATTTCTAATCTTATAGTTAATAGAAATTTGTGCATTTTTTTATATGTGGTGTGAAATTTGTGGAGATGATCGTGAACTGTTTTGATTTCTGTTCATAATTGGCGGAGATTTACAAATCCGATCCGAGTATGATCAGGA
Organism: Pistacia vera; assembly: GCF_008641045.1. Classification (NCBI taxonomy): domain Eukaryota; kingdom Viridiplantae; phylum Streptophyta; class Magnoliopsida; order Sapindales; family Anacardiaceae; genus Pistacia; species Pistacia vera. Next base: position 126,205 of record NW_022196294.1, read on the forward strand.
TTAAAATCTTATTTATATTTTCTCTATTTGATTTTCTTTTGTCTGAAAAAGTACAAAAAGCGTGAAGGAGGAAGGAATCATGATTTCAATTAAAGGTAGCCGTGAATTGATGACTATTTTTTTAAATGTTTCCCGCTATTCCGCTTTTGAATAAGTATTGATTTTATATTTGAAAGAAAATATTAGCTAAAAATGAGAAATATACAAATAATTTTATGATTAAATCATTATTTCAAATTAAAATGCATTTTTAATTTCATGTCATTTTGTTAAAAGTAGAAGAAATTCACTCCTGCTTCACCCCCTCTTTATTAACAAGCGTACCGCGTTTCAAACGAGTAAATATTATTTACAATTAACTACCTATTATGTTTAAATTCAACTTTACATATAAGAATTGAAGCACATCAACACTCAGACGGAGCATCTGAGATATAGTCACTGCTAGGAATGAAATTTGTTGATCAATGGAAGATATGGGATCTTGTGAAATTTGACTAGCCACTGCTAGGAATTGAAATTTGTTGATCAATGGAAGATATGGGATCTTGTGAAATTTGACTGTTAAGTAATGGAGTATTTTTCTTTTTTAATTTCTGGAGGTAACATTTGTTGGACATAATTGGGGAATTGATTGATTTTCTTGTTTTCAGACCACAACTTTTGAAACTGAGGTGAAGATAATGATAAAAGATTCTTTGTTTTATATTTTCTTTAAAAATTATTTATTTTTTAATATCTAGAAGTATAAAAAGCCTAAAAGAATCAAAGGAATATACATGATAGATCCGAGGAATGATTACCAATCCACGTACGGTTGGATTCAATTGTAAGTTTCTCTTATCTCTTTCCATATTTCCACTTACAAAATAACTTTTTAAAATTTTGTTTCAAATATATATTAATCATTTTTTTTTTATAAAATTTAATAAAATATAAATATAATATCTGATCCAAAAAAATTGTCAAATAAAATAATTTATTTTTCATTTAAACTGTATTTTCGTGTCATATGTCAAAATTAGAATGCAAAATTGAAATTCCTCTCCCACTACCACGTCAGCTCCTCTTACATCAGATAGAGTCATAGGGGTAAGCAAATGATTATATTAACCATGACTTTTGTCGTCGGTCCCTTCACGCTTTGTTCTTATACAATCCGTCATTGGATTTATAGATAAGTTTGTTTAACCAGTAAACGACATTTTTTTATTTAAATAATGGTTTAATAACACTTATTCACCTATAAATTCATTTTATTTTAATAGATGTTTTATAAAAGTATTTTTTTGTCAAAATAAAAGTCATTTGACTACTCCATCCTCTCTCTCTTTCTCAATGAATTCTTCTGTCCTTTGTATTCTACTTTTTCTCTACCCTCATCTCCTTTCTCTCTTTCTCTATCTTCGTCCCTTATCTCCTCTCTTTCTTTTTCAATTACAGGTGAAGAGCAGCGGGAAAATCAAAAATTTTTCACTGTAATTTCAATGAAAGAGTCATTATGAGGAGAAAGAAATTTGTTTTCTTAAAAATTGTGCAAGGTCTTAAAACGTCACTTAAAATGAAACAGATGAAGTATTTTATTATCTAAATTTATATTTTATTTTTAATTTTGGTATCGTTGTGACTTTACACTATAATCATTCTCTTCTCCGATTGTGACTCACTAAAACCTTTTAAACTCTACTTTTATTAACCCCACCAATAACCGTCAATCAAGCAATTAACGTTTACATAGTCACTCCTCCCAAGTTAAATTCCAATCAATCACAATCACTAAAATTTAACTTTTCATCGGCGTTTCCTCTTCAAAAGTCTTAATAGTCTTGATTAAGTTTACTTTCTATTTCCCATCAAAATTTAAATTTAAATAAAAAAATAATATTTTAAAAATTTATGAATAAAAAGTGTCATTCCGTTATTTGGTGGAAAAAAGTCGTTAACTCTTTTATTATTTGCACATAACAATTCCGTATTAATTATTAAATTAGTGTCTGTTTAATTGGTTTTTTTTTTTTATTATAAAGTTATACCTTAAAAAAACAGACCTAGTGGAGGGCTGGGGGCGGCGTCAATTGGCTGCCCGGAGACTGAGAATGATCAAATGAGAGCCCAGACTTAATTTAAAAAATGTTTTATTTTTTTTATAGTTATACATTTTAAGATTCAGTCATCTTCTAGAAACTTTTCTGGTTATTTAACTAATGTATTCTCTTTTTGTTTTTATTTTTATTTTGTATACAAGCGTATCTTATTTCCTAGTTGCTATAAAGCATCATAAAAATGAGATTTTGGAGTCACCTTTATTGACAAACTGGTTATTTAACTAATGTATTCTCTTTTTGTTTTCATTTTCATTTTGCATACAAGCGTATCTTACTTCCTAGTTGCTATAAAGCATTATAAAAATGAGATTTTGGAGTCACCTTTATTGACAAAACAATAATTAAATTACCTAAATCGAACGGTTTGAAAAAGATTCTTAGGTATATTATTCCAAAGATCTTAAGTTTAAGTCTCTCCTCGATTGTTATTAGGGATAGTTATTAGAATTCTTATCCGACGGATAGTTTCAGGATCCTGAGAGTTTAGTTGAGGTATACATAAACTGATCCGAATACTTCTAATCATAAAATAATGATTAATACACATAAACTGGTCTGAACATCTTCAATAATAAAAAAAATGATGTATACATAAGCTGATCCGAATACTTCCAATCATAAAAAAATGATTAATAATTAATTTATTGAGTCAATAACATTTTTCTTATCAATTTTTTATTTATTTATTAATATCTAATAATATCATACAATCATTTTATACATTGACACAATTGTATAAACCTAACTACATAGATTATCTTTATCTTAACATAAGAAGATTCCATGGAAGGGTAAAATCAATATTTCTCAATCACGTCATGACTACTAGTAATTGAGGTTATGTTCATGTACCAAAGTTGGATTAAGACATATATAATTAATAAAACCTAACTAATTAAAATCTTTGTCTTTAACAACAAAGTCTATTTCGTTAACAAATGAAACCATCTCTAGAACCAGTTCTGATCATACTTAATGATATAAAAATAAAGAAGGCTTAAAGTATCGAGACTCTGAAACATGTTAATGTGAGTTTAATGTTATGAGTCATTAAATTGTAAATATAAAATTTTCTATTTTATTTGTAGTTATGCATTGATGCATTCATCAAATTATAAATACTGTAAGAGACGAAACATGTTATATCTCCTTGCTTATTAATTTTTTTTAATTATTTTAAGGAATTTATGGTCAATTTTCATTGATAATGTAAGCCTAATTGAGTAATAACTTAATGATCAATACTTGCATTTGGTTACATCCTTTTCCACGTGCAAGCTTTTCAGCTCAAGGTTGCGAGGATGACGATTTTAAATCCTGTGTAGACTTAATTAAAAGACAATAAGTGATTCCTTTTGATAATGAATTAACATTGCTTTCTATCAACCATTAATAAGCGTATGACTTTTGTGTTCTTCACTTCTTTTGTGCATGGTGAATTGGCGATACTTAATTCCCAGTTGGTTTTGTCAAACTTAGAAAATAAAATGAGAGTATTAAAATGATTTTTAGGTTCAATGTATTTTTTTTTGGGGGTAATTAGAGTATTCGAATCAGTTTATGCATATCTCAATTAATTTTTGGAGTCTATTCAACACCTTACAAGTCTAAAAAATTAGATAATTCATTGAATGTTTTATAAATATAAAAAATCAGATAATCTATAATATTATCGTATCAATATCAAATAAAGATAAATGTTGGTACAAATCTTAAAAATGATGTAAAAGATTAGAAAAAATAATATAAATCCTTAATCTTATAATTAATTTTGATTACGTAATACTTATCCGTATATGAGATATTCTTTTAGTGATCCACTTAAAGATAGGTGGACTACCGACCAGGCCGCCAGTTTCGTGGTCTTGTCAAGCCCGGTGTACCTTTCATTTTAGTTTAAGTGGACTCGGGACCACCCTATCATCCCCTTGCAACCCTTCAATCTACAAACTAGGGTTCGACGTCTCATCAATCTTACTCGACTCATCAGTCAACAGTCATCACAGTTCACACTCTCTCTCTCAGAGATACTTGCTCTCGAAGTTTATGGCTCTATTTATTTCACGCTTCCCCACTTCAGTCTCTCACTTCTCTCTCTTGTTTTCCTCTCTAGCTCAATCTTCAAATTTTCTCTCTGTTTTCTTCTGTAGCTCAGAGCTTCAATTTTGAAACAATCTCTTATGAAAAAAATGGAACACAAAGCCTTTCAGAAGAAGTCAGAGAGCCGGTTTCCACCCAAAAGAGGCTGGATTCTCATCGGCATATTGAAGGATTTGGTGGGAATAATAGGTAAAAGGAAAGATGTTGGTGGTGAGCTTAGCTCGAGCTCATCCACTCCAGCTGCAATTCCCAATAGTGGCCACATCTCGGATGCTCCGTCTGAGTCCTGATCACTGATAACGCTTTTTAAGGTCTAATCATGGCTGATCTGGTGGATTTTGTTTTGATTCTTACATGTATAGTTTAATATTTTATCTTTATTTTCTGAATTTGTTGACTAAATTAAAGAGAAGGAGAGGGTTGAGCTTGAGGATGGGATTTTGTGGAATTGGAACCCATGTTTAGACCTACAAATTATTAATATTAAGTTGAGGAGATTATTAGATTCCTCATTGTGATGTAATATTTGATGTCTAAATCTTTTAGTTAATAGAAATTTGTACATTTTTTTATATGTGATGGTGAAATTTGTTGGAGATGATCGTGAACTTGTTTGATTTTCTGTTCATAGATTGCCGGAGATTTACAAATCCGATCCGAGGTGATGATCAGGATTAAAATTCTTATTTTATATTTTCTCTATTTGATATTTCTTTTGTCTGAAAAAGTACAAAAAGCGTAAAGGAAGGAAGGAAGGAATATGCACGATAGATTCTTGAAATGATTTCAATTAAAGGTAGGCCGTTGAATTTGATGACTATTTTTTTAAATGTTTCCGCTATTCCGCTTTTGAATAAATATTGATTTTATAAATTATTAAATTTGAAAGAAAAATATTAGCTAAAATATGAGAAATATACAAATAAATTTTATGATTAAATCATTTATTTCAAATTAAAATGCATTTTTAATTTTCATGTCATTTTGTTAAAACTAGTAGCAAAATCCCTCCCGCTTCAGCCCCCTCTTATATTAACAAGCGTGGACGGATGGTAAACCGCGTTTCAAACGAGTAAATGATTATATTAGAATTAACTAACTATTATCGTTAAATTCAGCTTTACATATAAGAATCGAAACAACATCAACACTCAGACGGAGCATCTGAGATATAGCCACTGCTAGGAATTGAAATTTGTTGATCAATGGAAGATATGGGATCTTGTGAAATTTGACTGTTAAGTAATGCAGTATTTTTCTTTTTTAATTTCAGGAGGCAACATTTGTTGGACATAATTGGGAAATTGATTGATTTTCTTGTTTTCAGACCACGACTTTTGAAAATGAGGTGAAGATAATGATAAAAGATTCTTTGTTTTAAAAATATTGATTTTTTAATATCTAGAAGTATAAAAAGCCTAAAAGAATCAAAAGAATATACATGATAAATCTAGGGAATGATTACCAATCCACGTAGACGGTTGGATTCAATTTAAGTTTCTCTTACCTCTTTCCATATTTCCACTTACAAAATAACTTTTTAAAATTTTGTTTCAAGTATATATTCATCATTTTTTTTTATAAAATCTAATAAAATATAAATATAATATCTGATCCAAAAAACTTCTCAAATAAAATAATTTATTTGTAATTTAAACTATATTTCCGTGTCATAGACTCATTTGTCAAAATTGGAATGCAAAATTGAAATTCCTCTCCCATTACCACGTCAGCTCCTCTTACATCAGATAGAGTCATAGGGGTAAGCAAATGGTTATATTAATCATGAATTTTGTCGTCGGTGCCTTTACTCTTTGTTCTTATACAATCCGTCATTGGATAGCTCACGTGTGGTTGAGATATTGTCATCCCAATTTTTTTTTTAACATAATGGTATTTAGGGGGTGTTTGTCTGAGCTTATGAAAATTAGCTTATAAGTAACAAGTACTTATAAGCTAATTTTAGCTTATAAGCATTTGAAATTTTAAGCAATTACGTGTTTGGTTAAAATACTTATAAGTGACTGATAAGTAGTTGACGTGTTTGGTAAAATGTGACTTATAAGTACATTTTATTATAAAATGACTAAAAAGGGTACTATATTAAACAAGGGTATACTATGGAATTTTAAATTAAATAAGGATAATGTAGTAATATACTTGATCAAACTAGCTTATAAGCAAAGTGCTTATAAGCCAAAAAAAAAAAAGTACCTCCCCCCCAACTTATTTTTTTTGGCTTATAAGTTCAACTTATAAGCTCAAAAAAATTATAAACAAACATGTCAGCTTAATTTTAGAGCTTATAAGCAAGTTTGACCAGCTTATAAGCTTAAACAAACACCCCCTTAGTTATGTCATTGGTCAGGATTTATAGATAAGTTTGTTTAACGAGTAAACTACATTTTTCCATTATTTAATGACACTTACTTATCTAACATTTTTAATATACTATTTTATTATTTAAATTTATATTTTATTTTTTATTTTGATATAATTATGGTTTTACATCACGGTTATTCTCTTTTTCGATTATGACTCACTAAAATTTCTCAAACCTTATTATTACTAATCTTACCAATAGTCTTCGATTATGACTCACTAAAATTTCTCAAACCTTATTATTACTAATCTTACCAATAGTCGTCAATCGAGCAATTAGGGTTTACACAATTATCCCTCTCAAGTTAAATTTTAATAAATCTAAATCACCAAAATTCAATATTTTATCATTAAAAGATTCATCAACGTCTTCTCTTCAAAAACCTCAATAGTTTGAATCAAGTTTATTTTTAATTTATCGTCTTAATATAAATATAAATAATAAAATATTATTTTAAAAATTTATAGATAAGAAGGTGTCATTAATTATTATTTAAATAAAAAAAAGTTATTAACTCTTGATTAGTCGGTCGTACAAATAACAGTTAATATCAACTATTAAATTAGTGTCTGTTTAATTGTTTTTTTATTATAAAGTTATACCTAAACAGGATATATCAACTATTAAATTAGTGTCTGTTTAATTGTTTTTTTATTATAAAGTTATACCTAAAAAGGATAGAAGTTCATGTGCGTTAGACACGTGGCAGAAGACCTAGTGGAGGGCTGGAGACGGCGTCAATTGGCTGCCCCGAGATTGAGAATGATCAAATGAGGGCCCGGACTTAATTAATTAATTAATTTTTTTTTTTTTTTAGATTCAGGCATCTTCTAGGAACTTTAACTAATATATTCTCTTTTTGTTTTTATTTTTATTTTGTATACAAGCGTATCTTGCTTCCTATTTGCTATGAAGCATTAGAAAATTGAGATTTTGGAGTCACCTTTGTTGACAAAACAATAATTAAATTATATTTGGATGATTGAACAATTTGATAAAGATTATTTAGTGTATTACTCTAAAAATTATAAGTTCAAGTCCTTTCTCGATTATTATTAGAGATAGTTATTGAAACTCTTATTCGACGAGTAATTTTAAGATCCCAAGAGATTAATTGAGATATGCATAAACTGATTTGAATACCCTCGATCATAAAAAAAAAGATTAATAATTAATTTATTGAGTCAATAACATTTTTCATATCAATTTTTTATTTATTTATTAATATCTAATAATATTATACAATCATTTTATATATTGACACAATTGTATAAACCTAACTACATAGATTATCTTAACATAAGAAGATTCCATGGAAGGGTAAAATCAATATTTCTCAATCACGATGTCATGACTACTAGTAATTGAGGTTATGTTCATGTACCAAAGTTGGATTAAGACATATATAATTAATGAAACCTAACTAATTAAAATCTTTGTCTTTAAGAGCTTATAAGCAAGTTTGACCAGCTTATAAGCTTAGACAAACACCCCCAAAGTCTATTGGGTTAACAAATGAAACCATATCTAAAACAAGTTCTGTTCATACTTAATGATATAAAAATAAAGAAGGCTTAAAGTATCGAGCCTCTGAAACATGTTAATGTGAGTTTAATGTTAAGAGTCATTAAATTATAAATATAAAATTTTGTATTTTATTTGTAGTTATGCATTGATGGTGAGACGAAACACGTTATATCTCCTTGCTTAGTAATTTTTTTAATTATTATTTTAAGGAATTTATGGTCAATTTCATTGATAATATAAGCCTAATTGAGTTATAATTTAATGATCAATACATGCATTTGGTTACATCCATTTCCACGTGCAAGCTTTGTAGCTCAAGGTTGCGAGGATGACGATTTTGAATCCTGTGTAGACTTAAAAGACTATAAGCGATTCCTTTTGATAATGAAATTGCATGGTTTTTCTATCAACCATTAATAAGCATGTGATTTTTTGTGTAACTAGGGTATCTGGGTCAGCTTACGTGTATCTCAATTAATCTCTATGGTCTATTCAACACCCTACAAACCCAAAGAATCATGTAATCTATTGAACACCCTATAAGTCCAAAGAACCAAGTAAGCTATAATATCGTTATGGTAGGTAACCTCAAAATTTGAATTCAGAAACTCAAAGAAGGGAGCAAATCTCTTTGACCGTCAGACCAACCTCTTAGAGTTAAAAATAAAGGTTCAACGTATTTAATTTCTTAGGGTTTTTTTTTTTTTTTTGTAGCAAACAATCAATTACTCGGTTTGTCAAATATGCAACGATAATTCGTTAATAAAAAGATAATGAGAGATGTTTCTAATAGGAGTATCAATTTCAACCGTGTGTTAAATTGATTTAAAAGGCTTGATTGAGATTGATATGTGGGATTGGATTTGAGTTTCAATTAAGGTGGGCTGTTATGATATCTTAGGTTAAGCCCATCTTGTGCTTGTCATATTTCTACCCAAGGCCGAAGCCCATCTTGTTAGTATGGGAAATTTAAATTTAGAGAATAGGATTGTAATAGATTACTCTAGTTTATATACATAAAATTATGCAGGAGAGATGTCATGATCACATGATACCTAATTAAAATTTTATTATTTGGAATGGAATATAATAACGCATATCTCATATGTCTGATTCTCATTCAATTATCTAATTAGCTAGATTATGATAGGGGTATTTACATAAATAACCATCTAAGTAATTCAAATGTAAAAAATCTGATGTTCTTCTTTAAACGCTAAAAATAATCACAAAACTATGTGAGTAGATTATTTTTCCTTTAATGAAAAATGAATTTTTTAAGAGAAGAAAATAGAAATCATTAGACGTATATACAAGTTTAGTTATCTAATTAACTAAGGTACCAATTAAATAATTAAACTACTTCTTGTGCAAAAATAAAATTACTTTAGTGGATGATGAAAATTAAAATTATATACTTAATGTGTTTATATATATATATAATACATTATTATGTGTTTGTTTTGTATAATTAAATAATATAACGAATAAATGTCTGCAGGTGGTCAGAATCTATTGCGAGTCTCGTGAGGGTAATCATGTGGGGAAGAAGCCACTGACAATCTTGTAGACGTGTAGACAGAGACATATAAGAGTGAACGCGAAGATCTGGGGATAGTGGTGTGGTATTTGCCGTAGGCATTCCGATGCTCAAGTTGTGAGGAAAATTTAGTGAAGCAAGGTAGTGTTTACAGTGAGCATGGAGCAGAGATGTGACTATCGGTGTAAAGTGGTCGAAACACGACACTATGGTGAGGATAGGCGGTTCTTGAGAGAGCAAGAACAAGGAAAGCAAAAAGAGGGATCGTATGTGAATGAATTTTGGGAGGCTTGTCCTTTGAATTTATAGGTGTATGGGCCAAAAATCGTATTAGGCCTGACGAGGTCCAATAACGAAATAAACATATTATGGCCCAGTGCTTTAGCCCAATTCTGGTTGAGCCTACGCTGAAATTCACCTTGTTGATTGATCACTCCATAAGTTAAGCCTTCCTACAAGTTAAGCCAAATCGGGCTCTAGGCTATTAACCCACTTTCGTCCCAAAATAGGAATCAGAATCCTATCATGTTCCTAATTCATCCAAGATCTAGTATCTTACATGAATTAGTACTCTTGAACCAATAAAGGCAAGTCACAAGACTTACTTCCTAATTCGAACTCCTCTACCAAGTAGGACTCAAAGTTTTACTAGGACTCAAGCTCCCTTGAACTCCTATATAAACAGAGGTCAAGCCTCTCATTATGCATTAAAAAATCACTCATAACGTTAGCTCCTGAATTCTTGCTCTTAAGAATCCTCGTTTTCCCCATCGTAAAGCTTAGTTCCGACTAACTTTACCAACTTCAGCCACCGCAAAGCTATGCTCCAGCCACTTTGTGTTAGTGTAGCCCTAGCCATATTACGGTAAACCTTTTCTCGCTTTTAGCCCTCATTAAAATACCTTCAATCGTACTGACTTGAGCGTTGGAGTGCCTATGGTAGACACCACACCAGTGTCACCCAAGCCTTCACGTTCATGCTTTCTTTTTGTGTAAGTCCATTCGATTGTCAATGGTTTGCTTCTCATAAGATTCATCCCTTTCAAATCAACCATAGATTTTAACATTTACAATGGGGAGCTAAGGTGGTCTAAGTCCTTTTTGAACTAAGAGTTATAGTTTTTTATGAAGTCAAAGTGCTAGTTCCTAGAGGAAGATGTTGTGTTAGACTTGGAACCTTTTTGAGTATACGAATTAGTGTAGGACTCAAAGTCCTTGTGATACAGGAATCCTTATGAGACTCGGAGTCCTTAGAAGTGAGTATTGAGCCTGAATCATAAATGGGCTTAATGCTTGTTGCAGCCCAGATCTCGGATTTAGCCCAATTGATGGAGTGAGCTTTGGCATGAAACCAATTGAAGTTGGGCCTTGACATTGAGCCTTCTGCTATTGGGCCTATCAGGGGCCCAACATGGATTTTTGCCCATACAATGTCTAACAAGACAAAGAAGAATTTAATGAATTTTATAAAAATAATAATTTCAAACATAAATTTAATTTAAATAAGTCATAACATCAAATTAATTTCATAGCCGATCGTTGTTGATCAATTATTTAAATTATTGTCGATTGTTGTTAATATATATATTTTTGTAATTATAGAAATATGTAAGGGTTATTTTGTCATTTATTGGGATTATTTCTGTAGATAAAATTTTGTTTTATGTACTTTTATGTTACAATTTGAACAAACTCTCGTGGTGATGCGTGATTGTGTGTTTCTAGTGTTCTCATTTTTTAACTATATTATTATCCTTAGTTAATGTCTTAATAAAATTATCGTTGATCATGTTTCAACTTCCATAATATATTTATGTCATCTAGTATGTCTTAGCCACCCACGACCTCTCCCATCTACTAATTCTCGGGAGAGACTAAGGTTACTCACCAATTTGCCCTAACGATTTGGGCTATCCATAGATGAGTTTTTGCCTTGTAACATGAATGGTATTTGTTTCAAAAGCACCTACTATTAAATTCTTTTATTAAATTTGTTAATATTAAATGTCCCTTGTTATGTATTTATGAGTTGTAAAATAAATTAGATTTAATTATCATAATAAAAAAGTTACTTTTAAAATTAACCCAACTACACTTTTAAATTAACCAATAATAGATTAATAGCATCAATAAAAAAAATTAAACAAATATAAATTAAAGTATCTGAACCCGTATATTATAATTAGAGGTATTATCTATAAACTCCCCTCAGATTTGGAAAAAATCATCTCCTACCTAGTCTGATCATGTTAACTTTGATCATCTTGATCAACTACTTTTATGGTCATATTTGGGACAATTATTAAACATATTCTGCAAAATAATGACCTTTTTTTCAATCAGAGCTTGCATAACAATAACCAAAATTAAATTCAATCAATTATTTATAGCATCTTCATGTCTTAGTTTTGGATAAAATAAAACTAAGCAGAAAAGTTTACATAATGTAGGAGGTTCTTGATCAAAGCTCCAAACCACTATAAATCTCTGAGCATTTATCTTCTTTATAGTCATTTAATATTTCCTGCACATTTATTACTTATACTTGTTTGCTCTTAACTTGTTTGGGTTGGTGAAAATTTTTATTCTGCATTTATTACGTTGTACTGACGTCAACATAACGTAATAAATTTTTAACTACATAAATACCCCCAATAAATGACAAAATAACCCTTACGTATTTCAATAATTACAAAAATATATATATTACCCCACCCTAACCCTAAACCTCCACATGGTGTTCTTCATTGTTGCCGTGCGTAATCTGTGCATTGCCTGTGTACAACCTGTGCACCTGCAATCCGTCATGCATCCTTGGTTGCTTTGCGTGTTCCCAGTTTGTGTGGTAGTTTATGGAAGATTTTGGTCGCACTTGCTAGAGCCATTTATGTGCAACTGCTCATTGGGTTGTTGTTTAAATGATTGTGGTGTTGTGGTGATTGTGTGACATACTGGATTTGAGTTGTGGCAGACTGTGGCAAACTGGTGAATCAAAATGGAATTAGGGATTTCATTTGAAATTGAAGATGAAATTGCAATTTAGTAACGCAGTTTAGCCACTTCAAACTCAAAAAATAAAAATGAGAGTATTAAAATGGTAGGTAGGTTCAACATATTTAAGTTCTTATTTTTTTTCCTTTGTATATTATAATGTTTTAGATAACAAAAAATTCACCTCAACTCTGTGATCAAGTTGATGAAATAGTCCCTCACTCTGTGATCAAAATCCTTTCCTCCCAAATGGGTATCTCCACTAGTTGCAAGAACCTCAAACACACCATTGTCAATAATCAAAATACAAACTAAGGCCGACCCAAGGGGTAGGCAGGTGAGGCACCTGCCTAGGCCCCCCTCCAAAAAAAAAGCGCTCAAAAATTGGCTCAAAATTATTTTAAGATTTTTTTAAATAGATTTACATAAATACCATTGGGCCTAAAAAAGTTTATAATTTTTTATCCAAACTGGTCCAAAGGGCCCAAAAAAAGCCAAAAAGGCCCAAATTCATTATAATTTTTTTACATAAATTTACAAAAAAGCTATGTTTCATATTTTCCATTCACACATCTAAATTAACTAAACTAGTTATTTAAATGTCTAAAATTTCAAAAGACCCATTTAATCCCTAAAATGATGAAAACATTGCATTTCCACCCCTCTACACTGCCATAGTGTCGCTGTCGGCGTTAAAGTGATGATTCCAGTCAATTTTCTCACCAAAATCGACTGGATTCATCATTTAATCATTTCCGAAATGTTTTCCCAACCTTGACAACCCCCAATTTAGTCGATTTTTGCTGATTTTCGCAACCCATCTTCACCGCATGCGACAACCATTTATGGCACATATCCGCTGTTGTTGACCTTCCCTGACACCACCATCTTCGTCCCCTTAGCCCCCTCCCCAAAACCCCTCACTTACCTGACCCCGGTAGCCCGCTGTCCACCTCTCACCCTCATAAGAAAGATTAGGTAATTTGGCTGTATTATCAATTGAAAAAGATTTGGTTTCTAAACTTGAATATAAAAATTTAATTAGTGATTTTGCATCTCAAAAGGCAAGAAAAATAAATTTGAAATAATTTTTTAATATATGCTTATATTATTAAAAGGGCCCCAAAGTAACTCTTGTCTAGGGTTACAAATGTTCTTGAGACGGCCCTGATACAAACATCAAAGGTTTCGTTACCAAGATCATAAACCAAAACGTTATTATCTCCCCCTTTCTTGTCTAGATCGCAAGCAATGGTCGTTGCTATAGGCTTATTGATTATCCTAGCCACATTGGACCCTACAATGGTGCTTGCATCCTTAGTTGCCAGCCTTTGCGCATCATTAAAACAAGCTACAACAAGCAACAATATAAACCCGTCCGACCCAAATAATTTTTAACAAAACGCATTTTCATCAAAAAATACTATATCTTGAACGATGACAATGACATCTTTAATTTTCTTCCCCAAGAAAGCCTTCTCTCTTGAATGTTTGAATGGCAAAACGGAAAACCCTAGCCAATTAAGAAAAAAACTAAACAATTTAAATAATAACAAAAATGAAAATAAAATAAAAATTGAAGACTCTAACCTCACACAATATAGTCAACTTTAGTTGATTATCGTGAAATTAACAAAGGGATCTAGAGAAACATAATGATTTTGGACAAGTCTTGGCCTTTGGCGTGTCTAGTAAAGGTGTGCAAAAGAACCAGTTGGAATTGGAACCGCGTGGGTATTTGGGGTTCGGTTTTGGTTCCTACCCAAAACCAGCCATCAACAGGTTGGTTTCGGTTCCAAAAATCTAGAATAGGCATTGTGCGATTCCAATTCTGACTCCTATAGTTAGGTACCAGAACTGGAATCGGGAACCGGGACTGATATAAAATAACATTAAAAGGGGGGAAAGGGGGGGTTGTTGTAATTTTTCTGTCATATAAAAAATTCAATCAGATTTTAGGAAAAAAAATTTCTATCGTTTCCCTCCATCCTTATTGTCTCTCTCAGTTGAAAAACTTGACATCGTTGAATCTCTGGTGCTGCCAATTCAAATTGTCGAACACTATTCTCTCGCCGTCTAGTCTTTTCATTATCTCTAATTAGGTATTTTCAAAATTTAAGATATTTTTGAGTTAGGGTTTTCTATTTCAATTTCAATTATAAATCTTTTTTATTTAGGGTTTTCAATTTTAATATAATTTTGTTCTAACATTAGATTTTGCTAAATTGCTAATATGCTTCGGTTTTGTTGGTGACATTAGAGGAGCAGCTGAAGAAAATTGAACAAGACAATGGCTTGACTCAATCTTCTTCTTTCACTAAGTTACAACTAATATTTTATCCCTTATCATTGCAGCTTATATTTCTTCTAAAAATCATAAGAGGTACCTTACATTACATAATAATAAACTAATATTAAATTATTGATATTGAAAATAATATTTTATGTCTTGTTGTGTTGCGGCCTACTTGCCATTGATGTAGTTAGAAGAGTTTAGAGAGTAGAAGTTTGAATGAATTATGGATATAAATAAATGGTGGGATTTAGATATATGCTTTGTATGTGAAGTTCTTTGAAGACATAAATCATCATATAAAGTGTTTGGTAAAATGACTAAGAGAGCAGATGCATAATTGATTAAGTAAAAAGATTTCACTAAATGGAGCTGTCTTGACTTGTATATGATGAGATAGAGTTCTTCAGTTTAGGACAACAAATCCATTTTTGAGCTATACAAAAATAACTTACTTTTTGATGTGATTTGACGAACTGTAAACATTTTGTTAGTTCACTATTTTGCAACTTATACATTGAAGCAAGCATTAGTGCAATTCTATCCATTGTAATTGTCATCTTGTAGAATAAAAAAGGAATGATACTCATAAGAGGTTGATGCAAACAAAACAACTTCAATTCCACAGTGGGCAAAATTATTGAACCTCTTCTGAAATTGCTATACCACCAAACCAATAAATAACTCCGTGATTCCCTTCTCTATGAGTTTAAAGCCTTTGAAAATGTCTTTGGTTATTCAGTGACATTTGCTGTTGATTACTAACCGCTTGCTGTATAAAATTGAATTATACAGTCTACTGACAATTCATTTTGATGTAATTATTTGTGTGGATCAAATAAGTAATCAAAATTGCTGATTGTCTCAAGTGTGTGTTGAACTTACAAATTGTATTCAATATTTTGAACTTGCTAATTCACTTTCTTGTATTTATTTTGTAATATCAATTTATATTTATATTTAAATTTATCCCCAAATAATTGTATTCAATGCTTTGAACTTACCAATTCACTTTCTTGTATTTCTATTGTAGAAATTAATGCATGTGACGCAAAAAAATTAGAGCATGGAGCATGAGATATTTTCAATTTTTCATATTTGGATGTTGTTAATTGTTATATTACTTATTTTATATGTTATGTAATTTTATCATTTTAATTTTGAATTTGTGATTTATCAACGGAATATTGTAATTTATAATGTGAAATTCTTATTTTCCATAAAGTTGAATTGGAGTGGTGGGCATGAAGGTTGTATAATGTATTTGAAATTATATTTTTCGTTAATGGGTCCCGGGGGGGGGGAATAAAATAATTTTTTTGGGTACCCGGAACCGGTGTTATAGGTTTCGATTCCAAATTTTAGGAACCGGCCGATTCCGGTTCCTTAAAAAAATGCAAGGTACCGAGAACTGATCACCTCTAGTGTCTAGGGTTTAGTTAGAAAGAAGAAGGACGTGCAGTGTACAATGTCCGGCAGTGGACAACAGACAGACCGCAGCGGCCTAAGTTGGTTGATCAACAATCTAGCACAACAGGGAGAAGAATGAAGATCAAAGATGAATGAAGACAGAAAATGAACGAAGATGAATGAAGATGGAGAGTTAAATTTTTTTTTTTAGGGATTTTTAGTTTTAGTGAACCGGATTTGCCTTCGGTCTGACATTGTTACACCGGTCTGACAATAGTCCAAAGCAGGTCAACGCGTAGAAGTCAGTTTCTTGCGTTATTGGATTGGAGTTGTGGCCAAAACTCTATCGAATCGGTTCAATCGATTGTTTGAGTTTTAGAACATTGGTTATAAAGCCTTTTAAATACCAATTAATTATTTTTTATAAGTCATTAATGAATCATGTTGGTAAAAAAATATAAAGTAAATCTTGTTAAGCTCATATTAGATTCTAATATATTAGAAAACAAAAATCTAGAGGGAGAGAGGATTCTACAAATATAAAGTCGTTAAAAATAGAGGTACAATAAAAATAGATTTACTGTTAGTGTATGCCCTATAAACCAATCGTGTTATCGGTTTCAGGACATTATATCTTGTAAATGTATTATAAATAAAAGAAAGTGTTCTTATTTCACATGTTGATTTTCTGCTTCATTTATATTATATTATATTTAATATTGCATGTGAAATATCCGGATGACACGGATCTTCAGAAGATCAAATCATCAAAGAATTCCCTACGCAAATAATGTTAATTGGGCAATAACATTGCATAGCAGGCATGCTGAATGTCTCCGTTGAATATCATGTGATGGTATTAGTGTGGGTGATTATAAGAGGTATGTCACTAAGGCATTAGCATGGATAAACGGTTAGTGAACTGTTTTTCTAATACGACTAATTACGATGAATCACATGGATATGGTCAATGATGCATCGTAGGATCGTGCTAGTATACCATTGATCCTTAGACCTAAGACATCACAGTTGGATGCAACATAGGGTGCATATGGTTCATATGGTGTATAAGCACGAGACTAGTCATGTCTTATGTAATAAGCCAGTTTGGTCATATGCTATTCATGTGCGAGGAAAGTGATGGTCAAGATGGGATCCGTTAACTCAAAATAGTCCAATTTCGAGTTCCCAGATGAATGTCAATAAACATTGGAAAAGGGAAATCCCTGGCTAGAGTATAATGAATGTCAGATGAAAAGTAGTTTTATGTTAACGGGTTCCATTGTATCGATTGACAATTCGATTAAAGATTAAGTTAAGGTTTTGACATAACATGAACCATTCTTAATTGGGATTAGATAATGGAGGGATTTGACTACACGGTATGTAGATCAGAATAGGTTCATTGGAGTTTACACTTTATTGTGGTTTAGGGGTTATGGAACATTGCTAGACGTCTACCATAATCAGTGGGGGTTTCGATTATAAAGAATTATAACGAAACATATCAAAATCTGATATTGGGCCCACGGCTAGATCACAGTGAACCAAAATGGTCACATATAAAACCAAGCTCAAGGAGAGAGAGTAATACATATCATTAATTAGATTAATGATGTTTAGACGTAAACGGTTGCATCCGAATTAATGTATTGGTGAGAAATAATTATCCATGAATAGCTAGCACTAACCAAGGGTAATAAGAATTTATTAAATATTATTATTGAATTGGATTCAATGATGGGGGCAAAAGTGCATTGGTTTTATTCTAAAGGGTTAGAATATTTAATGGAATTAAAATTTGGTCTAATTATGAATTAACCATAAAACCAAGGACTTGACATAAATGTTTATTCTCAAGTTAATTTTA